>NW_017189517.1:28377936-28678431 GCF_001704415.2 Capra hircus
GTAATGTCTCACGATTTTAGAGGCCGGAGAATGAACTTAGGGGTTTCCAGAAACGCGTTACGCCTGGCCTGACCAAAGTGTCTAGTACAGTCGTTTAAGGGCCCAGCAAGCCCTATTTTCGATTCTGTCTATATCATGACCCAGGCATAGATCACAATGCCGTGGGTGGGGATCAACTTCATCTAGAGCCAGATATCCTGGAATGTGAAGTCAAGTGTGGCCTTAGAAAGCATCAGTACGAACAAAGCTAGTGGAGGGGTGATGGAATTCCAGTTGAGCTCTTCAAATCCTGAAAGATGATGCTGTGAAAGTGCTGCACTCAATATGCCAGCAAATTTGGAAAACTCAGCAGTGGCCACAGGACTGGAAAAGGTCAGTTTTCATTCCAATTCCAAAGAAAGGCAATGCCAAAGAATGCTCAAACTACCACATAATTGCATCACTTCACAGCTAGCAAAGTAATGCTCAAAATTCTCCAAGCAGGCTTCAGAAGTACATGAAAAACTCTCCACTAGTACGTGAACTTCCAGATGTTTAAGCTGGTTTTAGAAAAGGCAGAGGAACCAGAGATCAATTGCCAACATCCGCTGACATGAAAAAGCAAAAGAGTTCCAGAAAAACATCTATTTCTGCTTTATTGACTATGCCAAAGCCTTTGACTGTGGGATCACAATAAATGTGGAAAATTCTTCAACAGATGGTAATACCAGACCACCTACCCTCCTCTTGAGAAATCTGTATGCAGGTAGGAAGCAACAGTTAGAACTGGACATGGAAAAACAGACTGATCCCAATAGGAAAAGGAGTGTCAAGGCTGTATATTGTCACCTTGCTTATTTAACTTATGACAGATACATCATGAGAAAGCTGGACTGGAAGAAACACAAGCTGGAATCAAGATTGCTGGAGAAAATATAATAACCTCAGATATGCAGAGACACCCCCTTATGGCAGAAATGAAGAGGAACTAAAAGCCTCTTTAAAGTGAAAAAAGGAGAGTGAAAAAGGTGGCTATACAACTATCAGGAAAAGAAGATCGCATGCACCGGTCCCATCACTTCATGGAAATAGACGGGAAACAGTGGAAACAGTTCAGACTTTTTTTTTGCGGCTCCAAAATCACTGCAGATGGTGATTGCAGCCATGAAACTAAAAGACGCTTACTCCTTGGAAGAAAAGTTATGACCAATCTAGATAGTATATTCAAAAGCAGAGACATTACTTTGCCGACTAAGGTCCGCCTAGTCAAGGCTATGGTTTTTCCTGTGGTCAGTATGGATGTGAGAATTGGACTGTAAGAAAGCTGAGCCAAAGAATTGATGCTTTTGAACTGTGGTGTTGGAGAAGACTCTTGAGAGTCCCTTGGACTGCAAGGAGATCCAACCAGTCCATTCTGAAGGAGATCAGCCCTGGGATTTCTTTGGAAGGAATGATGCTAACGCTGAAACTCCAGACTTTGGCCACCTCATGCGAAGAGTTGACTGATGAAAAGACTCTGATGCTGGAGCGATTGGGGACAGAGGGAGAAGGGGACAACGGAGGATGAGATGGCTGGATGTCATCACTGACTCGATGGACGTGAGTCTGAGTGAACTCCGGGAGTTGTGATGGACAGGGAGCCTGGCGTGCTGCTGCGTATCAGGGGTTGCAAAGAGTCGGACACGACTGAGCAACTGAACTGAACTGATATTCACACTGGCACAGATATTCAGTCAATGTTTTGAAAACAGATAAGCCATGTCTTAGAAGTTAGAAAGGTTAGAAACATTTGTAATTTCAGATATATTTGGGAGTGGTGTGGAGAGTGGTCCTCTAGTTGCTGAGTCACTGTCAACAAGACAAATGGGCTAATTATATCAAGATATAAGCACTCACAACATGGACCCTCACTTGTACAGTGAGGACATTGGTTCAGCTGATTACTCATATTTTCTTCCCATTTTAGTATTATATAAGTTGGTAAGTCATAAATACGATGTATACATAAACTATCTGACCAAGAACTCCTTATATAGGCCCCACTAAAGTAGGAGCCAATATCTGGCCTGACTCTCACAGCTATAAAACTATTATATGGGGATAAAACTTTTGGTTCTAGAAAATGAGAGATAAGAACTATCATTTACTGAGTGCCTAAGATATGCCAGGCACTATGCTAGGTACTGCTTTCTGCTGTTGACTTACTAAGGAAGAAGAAATGTAGCTATCCACCCACCACTAATCCAGTTGCTTGTCAGCAAGAGTTTACTTAACACCTTCTAGGTTCACAGAATTTTGAATAGGTGCTAAGGAGGTTGAAGAGTAGAAACATCAAAAATGAAAGTGTCAGTGATGACTTCCTACATGTTTTTATGCTAATTATGTATACCATTTGTACTTTATGAAGAAACTTTCTCTATGTCCATTTGAGATGGACTAGAAAGGCACTATTTTATTGGCAGAAATAATACAATAGGTGAAAAATTAATTCAGACATGAGCTAGAAAGAAGCAAATGAAAAAGTATCAATAAACAGGGACAAGAAAGAGTTAAATTCTCCAGTGCTCTGAGGAAGAGGTAGAGACACCTCCCTGAGAACCAGATAGAGAACACGCCCACTCAGAGTACTGAAAGCCACCCTGCATTTGTCATTCAGAGTAAATATAGGACTTGTACCTATAGAATCAATACGAATTAGCATATTTCCCCAGTGTTCAGAAAGAGAAAGAGTACAACAGAATTAAGATGAAACTTCTCCATAGGTCAAACAAAGAGGGAAAGTAACAGAAATTAGAAAAGTTATATTCTAGTTTTGGCTCTGCCCCTAGAAGTTCTATAAACTTAGAAAAATCACATCCCCCTTTTGAGGGCTCACTTTCCTCATCAATAAAATGATTTCACACATAATTCTCTGTATAATTGTGTGATAGCTTCTAAAAGGAGGTTAGATTCCACAAAACATGCCACATACATATAATGTGTACCTATCCTATTTTACTGAATCTAAGAAAACATTGATTCTAAGACTTGCTATCATTCTACATGGCACTAAGAAAGAAAGGAAATTGTCAACAGTAATTATAAGATACCATCAATTGTAAGGTCCATCTTGATGTTAGAGCTTCTCAGATGTGAAAAATATACATTTCAAAATCAATGAACTACGGCAATTCATGCCAAAAAAATTAGTAATTCGGTAGGGAACTAATTTCCTATCTGTAATTGTTAGATGATATGCTATTGCTGAAAACTCTATTGAAGTTAAAAAAAAAAAACGAAAGAGAACTTAGCAGCAACAGCTTTTGTTCACCACACTGTACCTTAAACAGAGGCTCCTAAAACTGTGAGTTGTCATAGAGGGCACACTGATAAGGAATGAGAGGAAAAAAGAAATAAACATGGCACCATGCTGGGCCATTTGTAAGCCTAATATTTTCTATTCCTAAATATAACACTGAGAAGTCATTGTTATTATAACACTATTGGATATTTTGGGAAAAGTGTGGGATTTCTATTCAGAAAGAGCCAGATTCAAATATAGGCTCTACCATTTGCAGTGTGATCTTGGATAAACCACTTAACTTTTTGAATCCCAGTTTCTTCATTTGTAAATAAGAGGAAAACTAATACTTACCATGAAAATTTATTGTAAGGATTAAAGACAATATATGTAAAGCATCTGGCCCTTTCAGTTCAGTTAAGTTCAGTCACTCAGTCATGTCCGACTCTTTGCAACCCCATGAATTGCAGCACGCCAGGCCTCCTTGTCCATCACCAACTCCCGGAATTCACTCAGACTCACGTCCATCGAGTCAGTGATGCCATCCAGCCATCTCATCCTCTTTTGTCCCCTTCTCCTCCTGCCCCCCATCCCTCCCAGCATCAGAGTCTTTTCCAATGAGTCAACTCTTCGCATGAGGTAGTATTCAACAAATATTGGCTATTTCTATTATAGATGAGATACAGGCAATATGGGATCAAATGACTATGTATCTAAGATCACATTCTAATGAATGGGCAGATCATGACCTAAACTGTGTCTGTCAGGCTTTCCCCAGGCCATGCTATAAAAGCTAGGAGATTCCACCATCCTTGGGCCTTGATGTGGCATAACATAACATAACAGGCGTAACATAATGCCTGCTCTGGAGTGGTTCACAATGGAAATATGGACATAAAAGGAATTTGTAAAACAGCAAGAACAATAATGCAGTGATCTGAGTAGCCCAAGGCTCACAACGTTTGCGTTTTCTTAGCAGAAGAGAATTTTAAGCCCAGAACAGAAAGAAATAATGATCTGGATTTGGAAAGAAGATAAGGGAGTGTTTCAAGCAAAAGCATAGAGTCAAGAATTAGGCAAACTCTTGTGATCCCCAGCTAGGATGGAGTGTTTCCAACCATTTTCAATCATGTCAAGTATCTCTTGAGGCTCTTGCTTGACTGATGAAAGATCACAGTCCTCCAAAAGTAACATGCTATTGTGTAAAAAAGCAGTGAATGATTGTAGTACCTATTCTTCCCCTCATTAGTTACAAAAACCTGTTGAAGTTCTCTGAGTCCCAGTTTCTTTACCGGTAAATATGAATAATCACAGTTCCTCCTCCTATTTCATGATATTAACATAAGCATCAAATGAGACAAATTATGAAGTGCTATATAAACATCTGAAATTATTATTAGAATGGCTTTAAAAAATAGGATTATCTGTTCACATCAAATCTTCCAAAAAAGGAAACCTACAAAACTTTGGGAAAGGTATTCCAAAACCCAGGAATTTGAAGGAAAAAAATTGCCTCTTCAAAATATATTGCCTCTTTCAGGAGGAACTTGAAATGCTGCTTTTGTGAAATGGGCTGACCAATGGAAATGAGTCTATTCCAGGCTGTACCAAAGAATTCATGGTCCCACTTAAAGTACTATATTCCGTCCTTAACAACAAAAAATCCCAATAGATGTCTTACAGGGAACATCTCAGTTTTACTACCTTGAGAGAATCTTACTTGGTACAAGTTTTAAAACACTGATGAATTGTGTCTGAAGCCTCTCTGATTCACGTTCATCTAGTCAACACACTTCTTCTCTAGTTCCACTCCCAAACTTAAGCTTAAGATCTGAGTAGTGCTTAAAGGTGAACACACTGTGGATATTTGAAATAACTGAAGATGAAATGTCAACACATGCTGTATATGATAAAATATAGAAAACAATAGAAAGAGAAAAGGAGCTTCAGGAAGGAAAGAATGGTAAGAAGGAAGGAAGAAGACAAAGTACTAAAGCAATGAAAGATTTAAATTTACCTATTATAAAATAAAGATCTTCACATTGGATTAAAAGTCAAAATAAGATTGTGTCAAAACTATGAATAAATGACTATTAGATGAAAGTACTTACTGTGTTCTAAGCAGTAGGCCAAACACTGTAAGCACACTAAACCATATAACCTGCATAAACAGTCTATGAGTTGGGCTCAATTGAATGATGAAGCATGAAAGGACTATGTAATTTGCTCAAGGCCACAACTAGTAAATTGTAGAGTTGGATTTTTAAATCACATCTGTCAAATGCACAAGAAATAAACAAGGATAAATAATATAAATAGGAACAATAATAAAGTGATTTATTAGATACTGAACATTGTGCCTTATACTATAACAGAGCAACTTCCTTCTGATGGATTAGGCTATGATAATTTCCCCAAAGCACAACATATACAGATCACATTCACTAACCTCAATGCAATAAAAGTAGAAATAAACAAAAATTAAAGAAAATTGAATTATGAAAATAAGAAATGTACTTTTAAATAACTTATTGTTCAAAGAAGAATAATAAAAGATACTATAATTATGCCAATGATTTAGAAAACTAATTATCAGTGATTTAGAAATCCAGTGACTTAGAAAACAACAATATATCAAAAGTATGGAATATTCCAATAGCTGTACTCAAATAATTCATTGCTATAAATACTCTTCTTAATAAATATAAAGGATGAAAACATGCATTACTTCAAATCTAACTAAAAAACTTGCAAAGGGAAAAACTGGTCCAAGAAAAACAGAAATGAAGAATTAGTAAAGATTAAATCTGAAACTTATGATTTAGAGAACAGAAGAAGTAATAAGCAGTACAAGAGGTAGTTCTATTACAAGAAAATATATAAACCTTTGGGTAATTTAGTCAAGTGTAATATAGAGAAGTAACAAATATATGAAGAAGTGAAAAAGATAATATAAACATAGCTATGGAGGCAATTCAAAATTAAAAGATTAAGTATCTAGAAAAAATGATAATAAATGTACAAGGAGAAATATTTAACATTTTACTGACAGCATAAAAACAATTTAATTAATAAATTCATAAATAAATTTAAACATATCTTATATCTTGTTCAGGGATAGGAAAAGTAAATCCTTAAAATAATCTATCAGTCAGTCAGTCAGTTCAGTCGCTCAGTCGTGTAATCTAAACTTTTAACATAATCCCAATAAAAATTCTGAAGGACATGTTTGGAACCAGCTAAGCTGATTCTCAGCATCAAACAAAAAAATAAGCACATGAAGATATCCAGGAGAGTATCCAAGCTGATACCCACAAGGTTGATGGCTAGCCTTACCAGATACTTTCAAAAGTATTATAAAGCTCAAGTAGTTAAAATGTTTTTACACCATGAATGAAGATATAGATACAGTAATGAAACCCAAAAGAGAGTTCAAAAATAAATGCTAATGACTTGAGAATTTAGCTTAAGATATGATATTTAAAATCAATGGATAAATGGTGGAATGTAGAATTATTTTGGAAAAACTGACTAGTGCTTTGGGGGAAAATACAGCTGTTTTTAACAAAAGAACCTGATCCTTTTTGTCTGCTAGTCTCCAGTACCACAGCTGGTGTCTATGAATTCTTCCACTCTGTAGCAATGGGCTATCACAAGCTACCAAAAATGCACTGTAAATTATAAATTTTGTGGCATGGTCAAAGAAGGGCCACAAAGAACCATGCCTAAGGAGCTATCCTGATTTAACTTGGATAGTAGGGGTTGTGACTAACTGGTTATATCAGTAAGGATTCTTCTGAGAGAACTTACATATATTATCTGCCCTCTGCAAGCTGAAGACCCAGGAAAGCCAGAAGTATAGTTCAACTCGAATCCAAAGGCCAGAGAACTGGAGCTCTAATGTCACAGGGCAGGATTATAGATGAACTTAGCAGCAGCAGCTCAAGCAAACAGCAAATTCCCTCTTCCTCCATAACTATTCTGGCCCTCAACTGATTGAAATGATGCCTACCCACTTTGGAGAGGGCAATCTTCTTTACTTCAGTCTAAGAATCCAAATACGAATTTCTTCTGGAAACACCCTCAGAGACACACCAAGAAATAATGATTTCCCAGCTACCTGGGCATCACTTAGCCTAGTCAAGTTGGCATATAAAATTAACTATCTCAATGGTGGACTAGGACTTTCTTATATAATCCGTTTAGGTCCCTTGTAGCACTTAAGCCAGTACTGGGCACATAATAGAACATTCATAGTTGAATTGCATCTAAATTGATGTTTACGTTCATCATTTGACTGAATGTGAAAATGAAGAAAATTGCATTTATACCCAAAACTAGTTAGGAAAACTTGATAAAAACAGCAACTGGCTATTTGAATTCTCTATTTGTTGAATCATCAAAAAAACCATATTTATAAGGACAAACTTCTTTTCAGGAGAGAAATATGGAAATAGAGTTTACATATTTAAGTGGTATCAGGAAGAATTGGATTAAAGAATCATTTAGCTTCCTTCAAACTTTGTTTTTATTTCATTTTCACCAAACAGCTTTGGACTACATATAAGCACTCATAGGGAGAAAGTATGCTGAAGAAAAATGCTGGCTTCCAGCATTTCAGGAACTGTGATAGTTATTTATTGCTGTGAATTAATAATACTACAAATGATTATTAATTTAGTTAGCCAGATGACAGATGCTTACTTAACTCACAATATAGTTAATCGTGTTTCAGATTGTAGGAAGTAGAGAATCATGTGACATTCGATAGGAAAATGGTGATAAGCTGAAAGAACAAATGATCTCTTCCAGTCCTCTTAAGGCATTTCCTAATGTTTCTCCTTTTAGACACCCTACCTTATTGTGTCACCCCCATGTTCCCTCTCCGGCACCGAACCAAAACCAGCTACTTCCCTTTACCCTGATAAAACAGAGCAGCTAGTCTTAAACAGTTAACCAGGAACAATGTATATTATTGAACAGATTCACATGAAGTATGAATCATTCTCCCAGAAGTATTTTCCTTTTTAAACATATGTCCTACATCCCTAATTTAGACAGTATGACAAATTAAAGTGAAAGTTGTAATGCACTAGGAAGAAAGAATCTAGGGCAGGAGACCAACCACAGGTAGCCTGGGCTTCCCTGACGATTAGCCCTTGTGCCTGTTCTCCTAAACTGTCTTGCTCTTCACAGCTCAACCTGAACAATTCCTAGAAGTACTAAGATTCTTTGCAATGTATCTTGATGAATAAATGACATCAGGACTCCATCCTTGGTGTAGAAAGCCAAGACACATAATCCTGTTCTTTACATGTGTGTTTTGTAAGCTGGTTATTTCAAAGTCTGGGTTCACATGCATTTGTGCTAAGAGCTGCTGCCCTAGTGTTAGGAATGGTCCTTCTTACTTAGAAATTTTGTGAGCATCTTCTTTGGCCCAATGAGTATTTTGATTTCCTACTGACGAGGTTTCATTTATACATTGTATAAAAGGAATATGCTACTAAAACTAAAGCAAACAAATAATCAGTAAGAATAGTATATCTGTATTGAAAACAAACTTACGGTTACCAAAGGGGAAACACAGTGCAGGGGAAGAGGGGATAAATCAGGAGCTTGGAATGAACATATACATACTACTATATATAAGATAGATAATCAACAAGGAAGTCTATTCAATATTCTGTGATAACTCATATGAGAAAAGAATCTAAAAAAGAATGAATATATGCATATGTAAATATATAACTGAATCACTACATTGTACACCTGAAACTAATACAACAGTGTAAATCAACTACACTCGAATAAATTTTTTTTTTTAAACTGAAGAAAAAAAACAGTACATCTGCAATGCAGGAAAGCTAGCTGAACCAATTCCTTTCTTACTACCTGCATGAAAATGGGGGTGGAAAAATCAGAGAGCTATGATATTTTGGTATCAATAGCAGTTTATTTCTTTGGAAACTGGGAAGCAGGGGTCAAGGAAGGATAAAGCCACACTTCGGTTCTCTCAGGTAACTTGTGTTTTATTGATGCCACTGTCCCCAGATTTCTGATATCCTAGCCTCTTCACTGTTGCTATTTCTCACAACACACTTCCAATTCTCAGTGACTGCTAAGCAAAAGAGGGGGTGATCTGGACCATACAGACAGGACAACATCAATTAAAAGTCATCTGGAACTGGAAAAGAGTTGGTTGCCAAATCTCTGAGAAGCACATCCTATTAGGACTTTAATAATTCGTTTATTGAATAAATCCTATTTGAACTTCCCTAAAAGGCAGTTTTATCTTGTCTTCAAAAGCCAGCATACTTCTGAACATGTAACTTCATTTGTATTTCTATTTAACTGAGTCCAATTAAGCTTTTCTTTCCTCCAGTCAATTCCTACAACAATCAAATATAGCTTGAAAAAATCCACTTTGAAGAACTACTTTTTAAATGAAAATTTGGTCAGGAAGAGGCACTTACACTATATTGATTAAAAAATAATGACAAAATAAAATAAAATTTTACCACCAAAGATTAACAAGCTCAGTTTAAAAGAAATGTTCAAATAACCCCTGACAAACAAATCAGCATATCAGGACTGTAAAGCATGGCAATTAATTTTTAAATATAACATAATGTTTCTTCCAGCCAAAACTTATCCCATTGATAAATTCCTATAGTATAATCTAGATTACCACTAAGCAAGTTCCTCTTTCTCTATCCCTCTACACACACACACACACACACACACACACACACACACACACACACACTCTGCATACACACCTGTGTGATACTGAAAATTCATGTTCAAAGTCACAAGTAATTTCCTGGTGAGTTTGAGAGAATTTAATGTCATGTTGATTACAATAAAAGTAGTTTCAGACCACAGTGGGCATTCAGAGCCTTCTTTGCCATTTCTGAAGGTGAATATTTCTCTCTAACTTTTCAAAGTGTATTTTTAAAGTATTATGTCTTTCTGTCCATCAGCTTTTTTAAGTACAGGTAGCACAATTCAGTGAAGAGTTACTTTTTTATTCCTGAAACTTCCTTTTGTCTGATTCTAATTTAATCTGAATTGATTTATATGAAAGTCAGGCAAGCAGACATTGTGTGGTGAGAACAATTTCAAAAAGAGGGTAGTGAGGAAGTAGATTTAACAAGTCAATAATCACAGAGATGTAAAAGTTGACATGGAATCAGGCTGAGAAAACTTCTAGTTGACTTCGAATTATTTTCAAGGTCTCCTTGTATCATACAACAATACTATCACATGACAGGATTTTCTTGAAAGCAACACTACATTTATTGTAACCAGTGCCACTTTCCAAAAACAAAACACATTAACTGCATAAGCCCATCAGAATGAGAGGAAATATGGTCAATCATATAGCAAAAATCCCAAAGACAATTCCAAAGAAAAGCAATGCCAAAGAATGTTCAAACCACTGCACAGCTGCACTCATCTCATATGCTAGCAAAGTAACACTCAAAATTCTCCAAGCCAGGCTTCAACAGTACATGAACCGTGAAGTTCCAGATGTTCAAGCTGGATTTAGAAAAGTCAGAGGAACCAGAGATCAAATTGCCAACATCCATTAGATCATCAAAAAAGCAAGAGAATTCCAGAAAAACATCTACTTTGCTTTATTTATTTGACTGTGCCAAATCCTTTTATTTTGTGGATCACAACAAACTGCGGAAATTTCTTCACGAGATGGGAATAACAGACCATCTGACTTGCCTCCTGAGAAATCTGTATGCAGGTCAGGAAGCAACAGTTAGAACTGGACATGGAAAAACAGAATGGTTCCAAATTGGGAAAAGCTATATATTGTCACCCTGCTTATTTAACTTATCTGCATTGTACATCCTGTGAGTTAACGGGCTGGATTAAGCACAAGCTGGAATCAATATTGCCGGGAGAAATATCAATAACCTCAGACACAGATGATAACACCCTTACAGCAGAAAGTGAAGAAGAGCTAAAGAGCCTCTTGATGGAAGTGAAAGAAGAGAGTGAAAAAGTTGGCTTTTTCAACATACAGAAAACTAAGATCACGGCATCCAGTCCCATTACTTCATGGCAAATAGATGGGGAAACAATGGAAACAGTGACAGACTTTATTTTTTGGGGTTTCAAAATCACTGCAGATGTTGACTGCAGCCATGAAATTAAAAGACATTTACTCCTTGAAAGGAAAGCTCTGACCAACCTAGACAGCATATTAAAAAGCAGAGACATTACTTTGCCAACAAAGGTCCACCCAGTCAAAGTTATGGTTTTTCTAGTAGTCATGTATGGATGTGAGAGTCAGACTTATAAAGAAAGCTGAGCACCAAAGAATTGATGCTTTTGAACTGTGTTGTTGGAGAGGACTCTTGAGAGTCCCTTGGACTGCAAGGAGATCGAACAAGTCAATCCTAAAGAAAATCAGTCCTGAATATTCATTGGAAGGATTGATGCTGAAGCTGAAACTCCAATACTTTGGCCACCTGATGCGAAGAACTGACTCATTAGAAAAGACCCTGATGCTGGGAAAGATTGAAGGCAGGAGGAGAAGGGGATGACAGAGGATGAGATGGTTGGATGGCATCACCAACTCAATGGACATGAGTTTGAGCAAGCTCTGGAAGTTGGTGATGGACAGGGAAGCCTGGGGTGCTGCAGTCCATGGGGTCACAAAGAGTCGGACATGACTGAGCGACTGAACTGAACTGATAGCAAACATTTTCTCTTTAGACTAAGCTAGACTTTCATTAAGAAATAAGTCTGTTTGATTTATTTGTAGATCAAAATTAATAGTCTGTAGCAATCTAAAGAAGGGCAATAGATCTTGCTAATAGTTAAAGAAAGATGGGTTATTTGTTATGTTGGACCCTTGAGACAAAATCTGAGATAACAGAGCTCCACGTTCCCATGATCATCACATTTATTCTGTCTTTGCCTCTGGAGCAGAATTTCTCAAACTGATATTTAGTGGCACTATGCTTAAATGTGTTAGTCGTTCAGTGGTGTCCAACTCTTTGTGACTCCATGGACTATAGCCCGCCAGGCTCCTCTGTCCATGGGATTCTCCAAGCAAGAATACTGAAGTGGGTTGCACTCCTAAAGGGGATCTTCCCAGGGATTAAACCCATGTCTCCTTCATTGGCAGGTAGATTTTTCACTGTGTGAGCCACCAGAGAAGCCCTTAAAATATGTGTTCTCTGGTCACCTATGTTTGCTGTCTTCTACACATTCTATTCCCCACTGGAGATACACCATGAATACCAGCATATTTAAATTTCTAAGAATTCTTCCAGTAAAGAAATGTGCTTAGCCTAGTATTTGCCAAGCTTATTTGACAA
This sequence comes from Capra hircus, assembly GCF_001704415.2. Lineage (NCBI taxonomy): Eukaryota > Metazoa > Chordata > Mammalia > Artiodactyla > Bovidae > Capra > Capra hircus. The sequence goes on from NW_017189517.1 coordinate 28,390,540, forward strand.
CAGAAGTAATTTTTGTTTTCTTGGAACACCAATTAACATCTCATAGAATTATTATTTCAAGAAAGACCTTCATAGAGGATGTTGTGATACCTTCAAGTCATCCACTCAAGGACTTCTTAGCGACTGAAGGACTTATTCCTTAGCTTCTGGGAATGCCTCTGGCTGACTGCCCTCAGCTGCCAGTCCTCTCCAAAAATTACCTTTAGCTGAAAAGACTGCCTCTTCTAAGTTCATAATCCCTTCCCGGGGACCAAATGGAATAAAAAATGGGTCAAGACAGAAGCATAAATCTCATCATGCATGCCAAGTCTCTTCAGTTGGGTCTGACTTTTTGTGACCCTATGGACCATAGCCTGCCAGGTTCCTCTGTCCATGGCATTTTCCAGGCAAGAATACTGGAGTGGGTTGCCATGCCCTCCTCCAGGGGATCTTCCCGACCCGCGGATCGAACTCACATCTATTATTCCTCCTGCATTGGCAGATGAATTCTTTACCACAAGTGCCACCTGGGAAGCTCAAAAGCTCCCCATAATTTGGGACAACTCCAAAGGACTATCCCAGTTTCAGAGCCCATCTTGTGGTTGACTGAGGCCTTTGCTGCACCTGTTTCACAGCCCAAGTTTTCTCTATCTGCCCACTCTGGTTTTCTTCCCTTCTCCTCCCCTCCCTTGCACACTGGTTGGTCTTGATAACATGGCTTAATAAACTTCCTGAAACTCTGAGTTTGCTTGTGGAAGAACCCAACCTACAAAACATCTTAGGACATTTAGTCTAATGAAGACTGCAAGGAAAGAAGAAATATATGCCAAACCATTTGTAGAAGAGAACATTCCAGGCTTGGAAAGATTTATAGAAAACCTAAAGTGAACAATGAACCTCCAATTATTTTAAGAAGCACAGGCTTGGAGTGCCAGCTGAAGAAGGATAGGCTATATGAGAAATCTATGAAGACAGCTGGTTTTGAGGAAACAAAGATTCTGGCCACCTCAAAAGAGATAAAAGCTTGAAATGCTAATGAAAAGTCATAAGTCTTCATTATTATCACCTGAATTACTGGCTTCTTAACAAGTTTTCCTCCCTCTAATCCTGCCCTCTTTCTACTCATTCACTCCTAGGAGCCAGTGAAGCTTTTAAAATGTAAATATGATCATGTCACATCCCTAATTAAAACCCTTCAGTTGTGTGCATTGCTCTCAAAGTTCTTAGGCTGACACAGAAGGCCCTTTGTGATTGAACCTCTTGAGTCACCCTGACTCAGTAATCCATATACCTGCTCTATTGAACTTTGGTTCCTTGAAATGGAATGCTCTAGAATGATTCTGGGTCTCTGCCTATGCTATTACCTTTGCTCAGACCCCTTCCGGCCACTCCCATTCATTCATCATTTAGATCCCAGCTTAAGAGTCATCTCCTTTAGGAAGTTTTCCATGACCACCCTAATCAAGCCAGAGTTTAGTACCCATCATGCTTCTATACCACTCTGTACTTCCCCTAATTTAGCACACAGCAGAATGTAATTGTTTAATAATATGCTTCTCCTTCCAGTAGATCATAAGGTCATCAGTGATAGGGACTATATCTTACTCATGGAACCTGCTCAATGGTGATTAGCACATAGTAGTTATTCAATAATTATGGAAAAAAACACACTAATAAATATCTAGCTGCCTAGCATTTCTTGACTCTAAAATAGTAATGCAGAACCTCCCTAATGGCTCAGTGGGTAAAGAATCTGCCTGCAATGCAGGAGACACAAGAGACACGGGTTTAATTCTTGAGTAGGGAAAATCCCCAGGAAGGGAAATGGCAACCCACTTCAGTATTCTTGTCTTGAAATCCTATGGACAGAGGAGCCCTGTGGGCTCCAGTCCAAAGGGTTGCAAAGAGATGGACATGATTGATGACTAAGAACAGACATTGTGACAAAGGCCAAATGAATGTCAAATCGCCATCTTTCCTAAATAAAAGTAATGTTTAGAGACTATAAAAAAACTAATGCCTTTCTCTGTAGTCACTGTTGGCTTAATAATCTATGTTCCAGCTCAACTAAATTCTTGAGTATATATATTTGGGAATACTATCCATTTATGTAGCTAGCTAGCTAGCTACCTAAAATACAATGTATTAAGCATTAGGTATATATTAGACACAATTCCTATCTCTAGGAGACCTGCAATTTTGTTGAGAAAAAAACTAGAGAAGATATCACTAAGCTTTTTGGTTTAAATGAGCAGTTTCTGAATTGGGTGTCATGATCAGTAGTAAAATGTATCACACATAATTTATTACTAATAAAAACTATCCAAATACGAAAATAGTTTTAATAAATAAGAGCAATTTCAAGATATTACTTTAATATCTCTCATGCTTTGCAATCCAATAGGCTTTCTTGAGCAGAAGAGGAGGAATTTAATGCTAGTTCATTAAAAACTATTCCTAGTAGCAGCAGCAGCAGCAGCAGCAGTCCTAACTGAATCCATAGAACTTTGTCTTACAAGTGAATCCATCCATGTGTGATACATGGTGAGAACCTCTGGTTTAGACTGTAAATGCGATACAATTTCATAAACTGCAGAAATCAGTTTGGACAGTATGTAGGAAGGCTACAGGTAAGATGTCTGCTCTATTGAGAATCTAGCCAGTCCAAAGGTTGGCCACAACAGTAAGTTGATATGTGTAACTTGTGTAAGTCTGTATCTGTATGTTTGAAATAGGGAATGGTTCGGTTTAATCTCACTAAATTTTAACATAGATTTCTTTTATATACAATGAGATATCTAGTGGGACTTTCATATCACCCCGGCATAGGCAATGAAGCTTCAAAGATGGAAAACAGACTCTAAACACTTGCACATTCTTAGGAGACCCAACAACAGCTAGGGCCAGAAATTCTCATAAAGACTTACAAAAAGTGGAAAAGCTGACTATAAAACCATTAGCCACTGTCCCAAGCCTCTACTTCTTGGTCAATCCATAAAAGACCAGGAGAGTGGGAGACAAGAGTGAATTAGAGTTGTCAAGACTGCCAGTTTACAATGAAAAGTCTTTTCCCTTTCTTCACTATGTGGGAAAGGGCAAGAGTTACTCCCTCCCAAAGTCAAGTGGAGAGAAGAGCCAAGAAAATAAGGGCTCTCTGCAAGAAAGTGAAGCTGTTATCTCATTTCCTAGCTGGATACTTGCTAAACTATAAACTACAGGCCCATCTCTGTGCTTCTATAAGAATAGAGTAGACCTTGGTGAAGGAATTCTTGGTAGAGCTTTACGTATTTCCCTATTAATTTAAGTATATATGAACATACAGGGGTTGGCTGCTTATCTGAAGGTGACAGGGTTTCATAAGTAGCTTGTGCAGAGGGATAAGAACACACTATGATAAAGTCTTCCAAGGAAGAGATTATACCTTAATGCTTGAGGACATGGAAGAGGACTTCAGCTGTGCCCATGGTTCATCATGAGGAAAACAGATTACAGGAGACAGGAAGCCAGAGAAGACATTAAGGATGTGGATCATAAGCAAGATATTTTTAAGAGGCCACTCCTCAGTAAAGGAAGCTAAAGTGAAGCTGAACACTGCCCCTTCGCAAGAAAATGATACCAACTATTTATGTAGACCAGTGGCCACCAGTAGGAGATGGAACCAGATAAAACCAGAGTGAAAGCAGAGAATTCTCATTGTCAACAACAGATGACTAGTTGTATAAGGAGAAACCAGCCATCTCTCCTATTTCTCTTCTCAAATCCAATGCTATAAGAGTTTAGACCTTAGAAAGGAAAGAGATACCAAGTCATCTCTAGCCCTGCCCTCCCCTTCAACCACATCATGCCTCTTTCCACTCCTTAAGTCTTCCAAACAAAAGGCTAGCTAACAAGTCAGTTCAGTTCAGTTCAGTCGCTCAGTCATGTCCAACTCTTTGTGACCCCATGAACTGCAGCATGCCAGACCTCCCTGTCCATCACCAATATCTGGAGTCCACACAAACCCATGTTCATCAAGTCAGTGATGCCATCCAGCCATCTCATCCTCTGTCATCACCTTCTCCTCCTGCCCTCAATCTTTCTCAGCATCAGGGTCTTTTCAAATGAGTCAGCTTTCTGCATCAGTTGGCCAAAGTATTGGAGTTTCAGCTTCAACATCAGTCCCTCCAAAGAACACCCAGGACTGATCTCCTTTAGGATGGACTAGTTGGATCTCCTTGCAGTCCAAGGGACTCTCAAGAGTCTTCTCCAACACCACAGTTCAAAATCATCAATTCTTTGGCACTCAGCTTTCTTTATAGTCCAACACTCACATCCATACATGACCACTTGGAAAACCATAGCCTTGACTAGACAGACATTTGTTGGCAAAGTAATATCTCTGCTTTTTAATAGGCTGTCTAGGTTGGTCATAACTTTCCTTCAAAGGAGCAAGCATCTTTTAATTTCATGGCTCCAGTCACCATCCAGAGTGATTTTGGAGCCCCCCCAAAATAAAGTCTGACACTTTTTCCCCATCTATTTCCATGAAGTGATGGGACCAGATGCCATGATCTTCGTTTTCTGAATGTTGAGCTTTAAGTCAACTTTTCACTCTCCTCTTTCACTTTCATTAAGAGGCTTTTTAGCTCCTCTTCACTTTCTGCCATAAGGGTGGTGTCATCTGCATATTTGAGGTTATTGATATTTCTCCCGGCAATCTTGATTCCAGCTTGTGCTTCTTCCAGCCCAGCATTTCTCATGATGTACTCTGCATAGAAGTTAAATACAGCCTTGACATACTCCTTTTCCTATTTGAAACCACTCTGATGTTCCATGTCCAGTTCTAACTGTTGCTTCCTGACCTGCATACAGATTTCTCAAGAGGCAGGTCAGGTGGTCTAGTATTCCCATCTCTTTCAGAATTTTCCACAGTTTGTTGTGATCCACACAGTCAAAGGCATTGGCATAGTCAATAAAGAAGAAATAGATCATTTTGGGGAACTTTCTTGCTTTTTCGATGATCCAGAAGACATTGGCAATTTGATCTCTGGTTCTTCTGCCTTTTCTAAAACCAGCTTGAACATCTGCATTTTCACGGTTCACATATTACTGAAGCCTGGCTTGGAGAATTTTGAGCATTTCTTTACTAGCATGGGAGATGAGTGCAATTGTGTGGTAGTTTGAGCATTCTTTGGCATTGCCTTTCTTTGGGATTGGAATGAAAACTGACCTTTTCCAGTCCTGTGGCCACTGCTGAGGTTTCCAAATTTGCTGGCATATTGAGTGCAGCACTTTCACAGCATCATCTTTTAGGATTTGAAATAGCTCCACTGGAATTCCATCACCTCCACTAGTTTTGTTCATAGTGCTGCCAACAATAGGTGAAGGCAAAATTTTATGGCAGATATGACATTGAAGGGTTAAACTGAATTGGGTTGGACTGTTCACTTTTTAAAATTCCTAGAAAGGAAGCTGGGGGCTTCCTGGGTAGTACTAGTGGTAAAGAACATATCTGCCAGTGTAGGAGACATAAGAGATTCAGGTTCAATACCTGGGTTGGAAAGATCCCCTGGAGTAGGAAAGGGCAACCCACTCCAGTATTCTTGCCTGGAGAATCCCATGGACAGAGGAGCCTGGCAGGCTACAGTCCATAGGATCACAAACAGTCAGACACAACTAAAGTGACCTAGCATGTACACATAGAAAAGAAGCTATATAAATTTCCCAAGAAATTTGAATTAAATTGCCCTCAGTAAATTATTCCAAGAAACTAATAATACATCCAGTTCAGAGAAAATGGATGTTGTCTGCTTATCATCAATTTTATTTTCTATGTAGAGAATCTTTTCTTTAAGAATAGATGTCAGAGTTTAAACAAATAAACTATAATCTCACAGCAAATGCTTACTGAGGCCCTAAAACATAAACAGACCTTGGGCCTCTGGCTGTGTCTATGCACATCAATCTCAATATTTGCAAATATCCAAATATTCAACTAGTTCCTATCTTCACTAAAATACTTAGCATAGTTACAGAACTCATGCCTTTATTGAATACCAGAGCCCCATGCTGAGCTGAGTAGAGAAACAAACAAACAAAAAAAAGAAAATGTGGTATTTAAGGAATTCAGAAGATCCCTCCATGAACATAGGCCAATGTTGTGCTTTTTATCCACACAGCAATATGCCTCACTATAAGTAGGATCTCATATCTGCTCTTCTTAGAAATGAGATAATGCATGCAATCTCTTAGTACAGTGCTTAACACATACCAAGTAACATTTATCCAGCTCATCTCTCTGACCCTAAATATCACTTACCCCCAAAGCCTATAAGGAAGTCTAAATCTTTTGCTTATTATCTTAGAGATATTTGCTATCTAACCTATAGTTTGTGTCAATATCATGGGCATCACTGCAGTGCTTTTAAAAAATACAGAATCTCAGGCACCATCCCAAACCTACTGAATCAGAATCTGCATTTTAACAAGATCCTCAGGTGATCTGCATGCTCAACACCATAGGCTGTCAAACTTCACTAAGTCAGAATCACCCCAAATGCTCAGTTTGTTTAGGGTGGGCCCAGGCGTTTTTCCAAAATATTTCCAAAAGCTTCTCAGATGATTCTAGGGTGCATCCAAGGTTGAGAATCACTGCATAGTCTTGCTCATGCTACCGTGTGTTCTTCACTTTGGATGGCAACTTCAGGTGAAAAGAATCTTTGCTCAAAAGCAAGCAAATGTGTTTTTGTTCTCTCATTCATTCATTAATTCAAAAACCATTCAGTGATTACTCTGTTCAAGGCACCATGACAGCTACAGATTATACCACTGGAAACAAGAGTGACACTGCCCCTGCTTTTATGGAGTTTGCATTCTAGTAGGGGAGAATGGAGAGATTCATTGGCAATTAAATACATGGTGAGCATGAGTCTTTTGGTAGGAGAACTACAAGTGATTGGAAAGCTGACATAGTGGTCACTAAACAATTATAGGGTCAATCTTTCTTTCCAGATAAATATTTGAAAGTAAAACATCCAAATTAGTATGTCTTATATTGTACCTGCCTCTCAGAGATGAAATTAAGATTGCAGTCCTCAAAAAGGTGTTCTACATCAGAACCTACCACACAGCTACCTGAAGTAGAATTGACTACCCTCCACCCCCAAATAGTGGCCTAAGTAGTTCATGCAAGAAACAGCAATTTTGACTCATAAAGGTTAATCAGGGCAGTGCATAGCCCACTCAAAAGCCATTGAAGAATTACATTAAGGCTTCTGTGAGGTCTTCAGGTTACTTTTTCCTATGAATTTCCAGATTGGCCACTGTAACTGAATTGACTGGCCATTTGGTAAACATATCCAAGTATCTGGTCTGTCAATTTGAAAATAGAATTATCAAATTGAATTAACAGTGTATTTGTTTGATCCCATGTTGTACACAAGAATATAGATTTTAAAACAGCAAAACTGAAGTTACAATTCAATTGTAACTACTGCCACTCCTGATAGTCACAATTAAGCAGCTTAGTGAAGGAATGGTTAATTCAAGGGCTCTAGAGGGAAGAAAAGGTAAATTGGAATCCTATCCCTGCAATTGAGCAGCTCCCTGGCCTTGGGTTCCTTGAGCCTAAATTTCCCCATCTCTAAAGTAGGAATCCGTCTAGTCAAGGCTATGGTTTTTCCTGTGGTCATGTATGGATGTGAGAGTTGGACTGTGAAGAAGGCTGAGCACCGAAGAATTGATGCGTTTGAACTGTGGTGTTGGAGAAGACTCTTGAGAGTCCCTTGGACTGCAAGGAGATCCAACCAGTCCATTCTGAAGGAGATCAACCCTGGGATTTCTTTGGAAGGAATGATGCTAAAGCTGAAGCTCCAGTCCTTTGGCCACCTCATGTGAAGAGTTGACTGATTGGAAAAGACTCTGATGCTGGGAGGGATAGGGGGCAGGAGGAGAAGGGGACGACTGAGGATGAGATGGCTGGATGGCATCACGGACTCGATGTAAGTGAGTCTGAGTGAACTCCGGAAGATGGTGATGGACAGGGAGGCCTGGCGTGCTGCGATTCATGGGGTCGCAGAGTCGGACACGACTGAGCGACTGAACTGAACTGAACTGAAAGTAGGAATGATAATAGTACCTACCTCACAGAAGTACTATGTAAAGCCAGCTGCCTGATCTAGAACAAAGTAACATTTAGTATTAAATGTTGTCACTGTTGTTATAAATTCTCTGAATACATGAGTTCCAGGCAATATTTAGAGTTACTAGTTAAAGATGTTTTTATCATATTTTTTCTATGAGAGCTTCATTGTTTGATTAAAAATATTTCTGATTACAATGCAACACATGAAATGTTTCACCAGCATCATTAGACAAGGTACCAGAAAGAAAGCACAGTTGGAACAAAGATTTGTAGGAGACTGATACACTGCTAACCTTACTCAACCTCTTTTTAAAGGATTTTTTTGCATGGTCCAATGATCAATGATCATGTCAAAAATGAGTCCCTGCTGAGGAATAATACATCCTGAGTCTGGGGAAGCCATTAGTACCACATTTGGAGTTTTTATTTAAGTCATTATACATTTCCCATGATGTATAGATTTCAGTTTAAGTACATTTGGCTAACAAAGCCCTTTGCTTAAATTAGCAAAGGATTGATTTAAAATACTATTAAAAATAAATGATATCTTAATGAGCATCACAATAATTATACAACAGCCTAAGTCTTATATCCATAGAAACTTTGAACAAGAAGCTGATTATGATCACAAATAAATAGATATTAGCCATAGGTCAGACTTCCTTTCTTTTTTTTCTTGTCTTGTGACCAGTATAGTTTCATATAAACAAAATAATTTTTCTTCCTTATCTTTCTGTTCCCTCTGACCTATTAATTCAGATTTGACATGTCCCCATATACTGTTTATGTCAAAAATGAGATGAGTGGACTGATTCAGATCAAATAGCTTACTTTTGCCCAAATCCCATGCCAAAGACAAACTAACCTTTTAAGAGCTTGGAGGTATGAATTTATCTTTGCATTGTTCTTTTTTTTTTTTTTCACATGAAGCCATCTTGGTATAATTTTAATTTTATACATTTTGTGGTGGTTGGAAATGAAAGGGATTTGGAGAGCTTATTTAAATTAGTGCAGTAGAAACTTTATGCAAGTCATCTTGTTTTTAAAAACTATAGAAGGGGATATCAGTGTAAATGTGCATAAATGTACACATATTTTACAGTCCTAATGATGTTTTTAAAAGTCTTTACAATGTTGACCACAGTCCAACACAAAATATTCAATTATAGAGAAAGAAAAAGATCAAACTAGGCCCAAGATTGGGACTATGAGCCCCTAAACTTTAACCTCAGCTATAAAAAAGATTCACTCTCCAATGTTTTCCCACAACCAACCAAAAACAACAAAAAAATGAGATTAGGAAACAGGCTGGAATTATAGTATTTATAGTTTTCCTTTAAATCTTGTTTATGTACATTTGAGTGGCCAGACACAATTATCTTGAAACTTAATGTAAATAATCCAAGATCAGTGTCTTCAAATGGTTTACAGCCTAAGATTAGACATCCTAGATAGGGCAAAGAGTTATAGAAATTTGGGGAACAGTGCTAAACCAACTTGTTGCATTGCTCTGTCTTATTTTGAAGGAGAATGGAAGTGTGATGCAAAGTTATATCGGCCATAGAGAAATACTGTAACTGGTAGTAATTTTCTCCCATCTGCATCCTGGATAAGTCATCATCATCAGTAACACCATCCTCTTTGCCATATTCACAGTAGGACTCCAAGGATTATTATTCACATTTTAAAAGATACACATTTTTACTTTACTAATGAATTCTCTATCAGCTCCTCCATAGAGATTTTCATAGCCCAGTGTTCCTCAAGTGTTAATGTGATAAAAAAAAAAATCACCTGGGGCTCTCAATAAAAACACATATTTCTGGCCCTTATCTCCAAGGATTTTGATTCAGTAGGTATAGGGTGGAGCCTAAGATTCTGCATTTCTAACAAGTTCCCAAGTGATGTTGATGATGATGGTTCAGGGTCCCATAATTTGAGTAGTACTGATTTAGAGTTTCTTTCATGTTCTAATACTGAATCTGAGTCCTACCTTCAGATAATGACTTCCTTTTTTAACTGAGATAACTGAAATCATGTAAAATGAGATGATATTTCAATGTCAGAAATATTCTAGATTTCTAAACATCCTCTATTCTTTCTGTTCTATCTCAGGTAAGGGACTTACCCTCCCTCCTTGTCAAATAAAACCTATCACTTTAATTTCAATACTACTCTTCTATCAACTATCGGTAATACTAGTTAGGATTAGGTTCAGTTGCAAATGATAAAAAAAATAACAGTGGTTTGAAAAAGAGAGAACATTTGTATCTTTTTTTTTTAGATTCCACATATAAGTTGATAACATATGATATTTGACTGTCTGGCTTATTTCTCTTAGTAAGATAACCTCTAGGTCCATCCATGTTGCTGCAAACAGCATTATTTCATTCTTTTTATGGCTGAGTAATATTCCATTATATATATACATACACACACACACATACATACACAGACACCACATCTTCTTAAGCCACTCCTCTGCTGATGGAAGTTTATGTTGTTTCCATGTCTTTGCTATTGTGAAGAGTGTTGCAATGAACACTGGAGTGCATGTATCTTTTCAAATTATGGTTTTCTCTGTATATATATACACACTTGTCATGTGCACACTCATTACAGTCTGTCCAAGTCTTTGCAACCCTATGGACTGTAGCCTACCAGGCTCCTCTGCCCATGGGGATTTACTAGGCAAGAATACTGGACAGGGTTTCCATGCCCTCCTCCAGGGGATCTTCCCAACCCAGGGATCAAAGCCACATCCTTTATGTCTCCTGCATTGGCAGGCAGGTTCTTTACCACTAGTGCCACCAGGGAAGCACATATATACACACTACTATATATAAAATAGATAACCAACAAGGCCCATTGTATAGAATAGGGAACTATACTCAATATTTTGTAATAACTTATAAAGGGAAATGGCAGAAAGTGAAGAGGAACTAAAAACCCTCTTGACAATAGTGAAAGAGGAGAGTGAAAAAGTTGGCTTAAAACTCAACATTCAGAAAACTGAGATCACGGCATCTGGTCCCATCAATTCATGGGAAATAGATGGGGAAACAGTGTCAGATTTTATTTTGGGGGGCTCCAAAATCATTGCAGATGGTGATTGTAGCCAAGAAATTAAAAGATGCTTATTCCTTGGAAGAAAAGTTATGACCAACCTAGATAGCATATTCAAAAGCAGAGACATGACTTTGCCAACAAAGGTCCATCTAGTCAAGGCTATGGTTTGTCCTGTGGTCATGTATGGATGTGAGAGTTGGACTGTGAAGAAAGCTGGGCGCCAAAGAATTGATGCTTTTGAACTGTGGTGTTGGAGAAGACTCTTGAGAGTCCCTTGGACTGCAAGGAGATCCAACCAGTCCATTCTAAAGGAGATCAGTCCTGGGTGTTCATTGGAAGGACTGATGCTGAAGCTGAAACTCCAATACTTTGGCCACCTGATGTGAAGAGCTGACTCATTTGAAAAGACCCTGATGCTGGGAGGGATTGGGGCAGCAGGAGAAAGGGGTGATAGAGGATGAGATGGTTGGATGGCATCACCAACTCAATGGACATGAGTTTGGGTAAACTCTGGGAGTTGGTGATGAACAAGGAGGCCTGGCGTGCTGCGATTCATGGGGCCACAAAGAGTCGAACAAGACTGAGCAACTGAACTGAACTGATAAAGGGAAAAGAATTTGTAAAAATAGACATATTTGTTATGTATTACTGAATCACTTTGTTGTACACCTGAAACTAAAAAAATAATGTAAATCAATTATACTTAAATTAAAATTAAAAATTACAAACATAAGCATCTCAAGTCTGCTATAATAGCTCCATTACCATCAGGTCACATATTCCTTCTATCCTGTTTCTCTTCCATCCTCAGCATACTGCTTCCACCTTAAAGTCTATCTTTCAAGGCCAAGAACTATTGAGTTCAGTTCAGTCGCTCATTCGTGTCCGACTCTTCGCGACCCCATGAATCTCAACATGCCAGGCCTCCCTGTCCATCACCAACTCCCAGAGTTCACTCAGACTCAGGTCCATCGAGTCAGTGATGCCATCCAGCCATCTCATTCTCTGCCGTCCCCTTCTCCTTCTGCCCCCAATCCCTCTCAGCATCAGAGTCTCTTCCAATGAGTCAACTCTTCACGTGAAGTAGCCTAAGTATTGGAGTTTCAGTTTTAGCATCATTCCTTCCAATGAACAACCAGGACTGATCTCCTCTAGAATGGACTGGTTGGATCTCCTTGCAGTCCAAGGGACTCTCAAGAGTCTTCTCCAACATCACAGTTCAAAAGTGTCAATTCTTTGGTGCTCAGCTTTCTTCACAGTCCAACTCTCACATCCATACATGACTACTGGAAAAACCATAGCCTTGACTAGACAGACCTTAGTCGACAAAGTAATGTCTTTGCTTTTGAATATGCTATCTAGGTTGGTCATAACTTTTCTTCCAAGGAGTAAGTGTCTTTTAATCTCATGGCTGCAGTCACCATCTGCAGGGATTTTGGAGCCCAAGAAAATAAAGTCTGACACTGTTTCCACTGTTTCCCCATCTATTTCCCATGAAATGATGAGACCAGATGCCATGATCTTCCTTTTCTGAATGTTGAGCTTTAAGCCAACTTTTTCACTCTCCCCTTTCACTTTCATCAAGAGGCTTTTCAGTTCCTCTTCACTTTCTGCCATAAGGGTGGTGTCATCTGCATATCTGAGGTTATTGATATTTCTCCCAGCAATCTTGATTCCAGGTTGTGTTTCTTCCAGTCCAGCGTTTCTCATGATGTACTCTGCATAGAAGTTAAATAAGCAGGGTGACAAGATACATCCTTGACGTACTCCTTTTCCTATTTGGAACCAGTCTGTTGTTCCATGTCCAGTTCTATCTGTTGCTTCCTGGCCTGCATACAGATTTCTCAAGGGGCAGGTTAGGTGGTCTGGTATTCCCATCTCTTGAAGAATTTTTCACAGCTTATTGTGATCCACACAGTCAAAGGCTTTGGCATAGTCAATAAAGCAGAAATAGATGTTTTTCTGGAACTCTCTTGCTTTTTCCATGATCCAGCCGATGTTGGCAATTTGATCTCTGGTTCCTCTGCCTTTTCTAAAACCAGCTTGAACATCAGGGAGTTCACGGTTCACGTATTGCTGAAGCCTGGCTTGGAGAATTTTGAGCATTACTTTACTAGCATGTGAGATGAGTGCAATTGTGCGGTAGTTTGAGCATTCTGTTGCATTTCCTTTCTTTGGAATTGGAATGAAAACTGACCTTTTCCAGACGTGTGGCCACTGCTGAGTTTTCCAAATTTGCTGGCGTATCAGTCTGCTTAGCCATAACTAAATAATATCTCACAGAAATGCATATGAAATTAGATAATAAAACCTTCCAAACGAAAAGCTATATGTAAAAAAATGTTTGGCAGAGTTAAAAAAGTATTTTAACTTGTTTTTCAGATCTCTAGTATTAACTGAACATGTCAATCTACTTATATTTTTAATGTACTGGATTAGAGTCATTGGATTTTTGTATCCAAGGGTCCTTTCACTTAACTTTGGCCTGACATAATTACTGAACCAAAAATAATAATAGTAAGTAGGGGCAAAGGAGAGATTTTGTTGAAAACTGTTTTCCCAAAACTCTTCTCAAAACTTTCCAGTGTGGGTGAGAGGAATACTATGATGAAGAAGGACTGTATACAAAGATAAAACTTCTGGTTTTATAATAAATCCAATTTGTTTTGGGGCTCCTCGACTGCAGAGGTGAGACTCTGGGAATTTGTCAAGCTAAATGGACCCAAATCACAGCTTTAAAAGAATTTATAATCTCTGAAAACTAATTGTTACAATTAGAAACTTTGCTGTCTGCGCATCTCTGATCTCTGCATGTCTAACTCCTGACTCTTATCTGGCTATTATTACTGAACTTGGCATTAACCAGCCTTTTATTTTGAGTGCTGATTTGGGCTCCTCCCTGTTTCATGGATTTAGATCAACACTGATTTCATTCCTGAGTTCAAGCTCTTTTATTCATCATCTCCTCTCCTGTTTCCATTTCAGTATGAACACTATTTGATAACCCCAGGTTCCTCAGTCTCAAGTTCAATGGTACTCAACTGTGGCTGTATATTAGATTTAAATATCTATCAATGCCTGGGCCCTAGTCCAGGTGCTCAGATTTAAGTGGGTCTGAGATGGGGCCAGGCATTGATAGTTTTAATGGCTCCCCAACTGGCTCTAATCTGCAACCAGGTTTGAAAATTACCATTCTAACATCTGTTTCTGTCCAAAATAACTAGACTCTACTTAGGGAACCACTCTATTTCTGTCTCCTGGCACCAGGCCCCACTTCCTGCAATGGTCCCATGAAATTCAGTAAATGTAGGTGTTAACAAGAATCCATTAGATCTAAGATAGTAACCCATTGATTCAACAAACATGTAATGCATATCTACTCCTTTCTAAATAGAGAAAACTAGAATATAGTTCCTTTCCTCCAGAGCCACACATGTTAGTGGAGAAGGCCATGATGAAATAAATAAAATATATAAGTGTTTCAATAGAGGTATGAATCAAATGTTATGGCAATACAGAAAAGGAAGTAATTATCTCTTTGTAAAGGTTTGAAAGACTTCCTGACACATATTTGATTCTCGAGGAGTAAACAGAAGTTTACCAAAAAGGCAAAGGAAGATAATGAGAATCCAAGCAGAGAGGACAAACTAAGCAAAAACACAAAGAAAAGATATTTTGTATAAATATACTTGGATAGTTTAAATTTTTCACTGAAAAGTAGCATGAATTTTAAGAAAACCCATAGACTTTGGGAGTATTTTATATGCATATTTAAAGAAAATCAAAACAATACCCAGTGTCTGCAAAGTACTTTATCATTTTTGTGAAGAAAGAAAACAGTGTTAGTCACTCTGTTGTTTCAAACTCTTTACCACCTCATGGACTGTAGCCCACCAGGCTCCTCTGTCCATGGGATTCTCCAGGCAAGAATACTGGAGTGGGTTGCCATTCCCTTCCCCAGGGAATCTTCCTGACACAGTGATTGAACCTGGGTCTCCTGCACTGCAAGCAAATTCTTTACAGTCTGAGCATCACTTTTGTAAACAAGACTAAATCCCCTTGATAATCCAACAGAAGAGAAAGACTAATAAAACTATAATAGTAAAAACAAAAAAAAAAGAATGATCACTTCAGCTTGTTTGCAAATTCTGACTTTTGGGCAATGCAAACACTTATAATGCCCTTTAGATTGCTTGATCTTTCTTTATGACTGATTGATAACCAAACTGGTACATTTCTTCTTGGTTCTCTCTCAGATCTGAGTGATTTATACTTGGTATTGATTGACCACAGCACCCACCTAAAGATACAATCTTCTGTTTTTTAAGGTGCAAGACTCAGGACTCTAACATTATTGAATATTCAAAATGCTTGTTTTGTAGCAAACTATTCAAACTGTTTCATAATGTATTGGCTGGTTTGACTATAGAAATGTGTTAGTAACACTTATGTTGTTTTGTGACTTGGTCTTAATCTCTGGGAACCCCAAGCAACACATTCTTACAAAATTTGAAAGGCATCTCAGACAACAGCAAGATACATACCTTATATGCTTTTATTTGTCTTCTTAAAATTAAAATCCCTACCAAACTTTTCCTGTTCTTTATCTTCTAACTAGGCTTAGTACTTTATGACATTCAAAAATCCCAATCTGAAGATTGGAAAGAGAGGTTTTTACAAGTCAGAAATGACCTCAACAGGGTTCTTGTTTTATGTTAATGAAACATAGCTATTCTAGGGAGAAGAGGAACTTCTTCCATGATCCTTCAGTTAGGGTATGCTTGAGCAGAAATAGACCTTCTCCATCTTTGGCTGTAAAGAATAAGATCAATCTAATTAAAAAGCAAAATGGCTGTCTGGGGAGGCCTTACAAATAGCTGTGAAAAGAAGAGAGGCAAAAAGCAAAGGAGAAAAGGAAAGATATAAACATCTGAATGCAGAGTTCCAAAGAATAGCAAGAAGAGATAAGAAAGCCTTCTTCAGCGATCAATGCAAAGAAATAGAGGAAAAGAACAGAATGGGAAAGACTAGAGATCTCTTCAAGAAAATTAGAGATACCAAGGGAACATTTCATGCAAAGATGGGCTCGATAAAGGACAGCAATGGTCTGGACCTAACAGAAGCAGAAGATATTAAGAAGAGGTGGCAAGAATACACAGAAGAACTGTACAAAAAAGATCTTCACGACCCAGATAATCATGATGATGTGATCACTAATCTAGAGCCAGACATCTTGGAACATGAAGTCAAGTGGGCCTTAGAAAGCATCACTATGAACAAAGCTAGTGGAGGTGATGGAATTCCAGTTGAGCTGTTTGAAATCCTGAAAGATGATGCTATGAAAGTGCTGCACTCAATATGCCAGCAAATTTGGAAACCTCAGCAGTGGCCACAGGACTGGAAAAGGTCAGTTTTCATTCCAATTCCAAAGAAAGGAAATGCAACAGAATGCTCAAACTACCGCACAATTGCACTCATCTCACATGCTAGTAAAGTAATGCTCAAAATTCTCCAAGCCAAGCTTCAGCAACATGTGAACCGTGAACTCCCTGATGTTCAAGCTGGTTTTAGAAAAGGCAGAGGTACCAGAGATCAAATTGCCAACATCCGCTGGATCATGGAAAAAGCAAAAGAGTTCCAGAAAAACATCTATTTCTGCTTTATTGACTATGCCAAAGCCTTTGACTGTGTGGATCACAATAAACTGTGGAAAATTCTTCAAGAGATGGGAATACCAGACCACCTGACCTGCCTCTTGAGAAATCTGTATGCAGGCCAGGAAGCAACAGATAGAACTGGACATGGAACAACAGACTGGTTCCAAATAGGAAAAGGAGTACGTCAAGGATGTATCTTGTCACCCTGCTTATTTAACTTCTATGCAGAGTACATCATGAGAAACGCTGGACTGGAAGAAACACAACCTGGAATCAAGATTGCTGGGAGAAATATCAATAACCTCAGATATGCAGATGACACCACCCTTATGGCAGAAAGTGAAGAGGAACTAAAAAGCCTCTTGATGAAAGTGAAAGAGGAGAGTGAAAAAGTTGGCTTAAAGCTCAACATTCAGAAAAGGAAGATCATGGCATCTGGTCTTATCATTTCATGGGAAATAGATGGGGAAACAGTGGAAACAGGGTCAGACTTTATTTGGGGGGGTCTCCAAAATTACTGCAGATGGTGATTGTAGCCATGAAATTAAAAGACACTTACTCCTTGGAAGAAAAGTTATGACCAACCTAGATAGTATATTCAAAAGCAGAGACATTACTTTGCCGACTAAGGTCCGTCTAGTCAAGGCTATGGTTTGTCCTGTGGTCATGTATGGATGTGAGAGTTGGACTGTGAAGAAGGCTGAGCACTGAAGAATTGATGCATTTGAACTGTGGTGTTGGAGAAGACACTTGAGAGTCCCTTGGACTGCAAGGAGATCCAACCAGTCCATTCTGAAGGAGATCAACTCTGGGATTTCTTTGGAAGGAATGATGCTAAAGCTGAAACTCTAGTACTTTGGCCACCTCATGAGAAGAGTTGACTCATTGGAAAATACTCTGATGCTGGGAGGGATAGGGGGCAGGAGGAGAAGGGGACGACCGAGGATGAGATGGCTGGATGGCATCACAGACTTGATGGAAGTGAGTCTGGGTGAACTACGGGAGATGGTGATGAATAGGGAGGCCTGGTGTGCTGCGATTCATGGAGTTGCAAAGAGTCGGACACAACTGAACGACTGAACTGAACTGACTGAGCAGAAATAATACCTAGACTGATATCCAAACAAACTGAAGATTATCCAGAAAGATGCTTTAGAGTCACAAAGAGTTGATTTTATATATATATATATATATATATACACACACACACACACACACACACACACACACACACACACACATATATACAAAGAGAAAAGCAAGAATAGTATTACAGAAATAAAAAAAAGGTGTGGCTAATAGAAACAGGAGATTATCACAATGAAAGATGAACTCGACCGGCTCTTAAGTCAAATAATCACCTAGGTTTATTGATGTAACTAACAATGAGAAAACAAAAAGAGAAATTAAGGAAACAATTCCAGTCACCATTGCAACGAAAAGGATGAAATACTTAGGAATATTTCTACCTAAAGAAACAAAAGACCTATATATTGAAAACTATAAAACACTGATGAAGGAAATCAAAGAGGACACAAATAGATGAAGAAATAAACTATGTTCATGGATTAGAAGAATCATAGTGAAAACGAGTCTACTACCCAAAGCAATCTATAGATTCAATGCAATCCCTATCAAGCTACCAACAGTATTTATCATAGAACTAGAACAAATAATTTCACAATTTGTATGGAAATACAAAAAACCTCGAATAGCCAAAGCAATCTTGAGAAAGAAGAATGGAACTGGAGGAATCAACCTGCCTGACTTCAGGCTCTACTACAAAGCCACAGTCATCAAGACAATATGGTACTGGCACAAAGACAGAAATATAGATCAATGGAACAAAATAGAAAGCACAGAGATAAATCCACACACCTATGGACACCTTATCTTTGACAAAGGAGGCAAGAATATACAATAGAGAAAAGACAATCTCTTTAACAAGTGGTGCTGGGAAAACTGGTCAACCACTTGTAAAAGAATGAAACTAGAACACTTTCTAACACCATACACAAAAATAAACTCAAAATGGATTAAAGATCTAAATGTAAGACCAGAAACTATAAGACTCCTAGAGGAGAACATAGGGAAAACACTCTCTGACATAAATCACAGCAGGATCCTCTATGACCCACCTCCCAGAGTAATGGAAATAAAAGCAAAAAGAAAAAATTGGGACCTAATTAAACTTAAAAGCTTTTGCACAACAAAGAAAACTATAAGCAAAGTGAAAAGACAGCCTTCAGAATGGGAGAAAATAATAGCAAATGAAGCAATTGACAAAGAATTAATCTCAAAAATATACAAGCAACTCCTGCAGCTCAATTCCAGAAAAATAAATGACCCAAAAAATGGGCCAAAGAACTAAACAGACATTTCTCCAAAGAAGACATACAGATGGCTAACAAACACATGAAAAGATGCTCAACATCACTCATTCTCAGAGAAATGCAAATCAAAACCACAATGAGGTACCATTTCATGCCAGTCAGAATGGATGCTATCCAAAAGTCTACAAGCAATAAATGCTGGAGAGGGTGTGGAGAAAAGGGAACCCTCTTACATGGTTGGTGGGAATGCAAACTAGTACAGCCACTATGGAGAACAGTGTGGAGATTCCTTAGAAAACTGGAAATAGGACTGCCATATGACCCAGCAATCCCACTGCTGAGCATACACACCGAGGAAACCAGAACTGAAAGAGACACATGTACCCCCAATGTTCATTGCAGCACTGTTTATAATAGCCAGGACATGGAAGCAACCTAGATGTCCATCAGCAGATGAAAGGATAAGAAAGCTGTGGTACATATACACAATGGAGTATTACTCAGCCATTAAAAAGATTACATTTGAATCAGTTCTAATGAGGTAGGTGAAACTGGAGCCTATTATACAGAGTGAAGTAAGCCAGAAAGAAAAACACCAATACAGTGTACTAACACATATATACAGAATTTAGAAAGATGGTAACAACAACCCTGTACGCAAGACAGCAAAAGAGACACAGATGTATAGAACAGTTTTTCGGACTCTGTGGGAGACGGTGAGGGTGGGATGATCTGAGAGAATAGCATTGAAACGTGTATATTATCATATGTGAAACAGATTGCCAGTCCTGGTTATATGCATGAGACAGGTTGCTCAGGGCTGGTGCACTGGCATGACCCAGAGGGATGGGATGGGGAGGGAGGTGGAAGGGAGACTCAGGATGTGGAACACATGTCTACCCATGGCTGGTTCATGTCAATGTATGGCAAAACCAATATAATATTGTAAAGTAATTAGCCTCCAGTTAAAATAAATAAAATTTAAAAATAATAATAAATGTAAATTTTTTAAAGAAAAGATTGAAACAAACAAACAAAAAAAAGATATTGATGTAGAGAGGCCAATGAAACTGATTACCTTCAGTGTCTTCTTCCTAAATGTCTACCTGACCTTCACCTTGCTTTTATTATATTTCAGTTTTCCAATAAATTTCAATAGTTAACCACCACTGAACCTATTTAAACAGAATTATTAATAGCATCACTATTGGTATGCCATGTGATAAGGTATGCTCAACCTTTTCCCCCACAAGTGTAACAAGGGCTATGTTTCCTTTCCTCCTTACATAAATTTAAACAATAAATAAAGAAAAGTGATGTCTCAAATGTCAAGTTAAACTTTAAATGCTCTCAAATAACTCCTGTATAGAATTTCCAACACAGTAGGGTGATATCCCATGATTCTTCATATATTCATTAACCTGTTTTTCCTTATCTGTAACAATACTGGTAGAATTAATAATTACATTTTTTCTCTTTTCTACAGAATTTGGTAATCTGTTTCAAAAATAAAGAAATATGAAATTGTAACCTCCTCAGCCTCAGCTTTAATTACACTGGTTTACTTAAACTGCCAAAGCTGTGGAAGGTGTGGACAAGTATTTTTCCACTTACCAATAAAACCAATACTAAGAATGTTTTATATATAGTTCTATAACCTTTATAACGTTTTAGTAAATAATTTACCACATAATTTAGTAAATAATTTATGACTACTCAACTAGCCCTTTAAGTTGAAAAGGCCAGTGTTTTTGTCCATTTTATAAAGGTAACTAAACCCACAAACATTAAATACCTTTCTGAACCTGAAATTTTGTTATTTTTAGCTATAAGTCCAAATGTTCCTAATGAACATAAAAGCTTGAATAATACTAAGTTAGATAATCCACATAAGATCTTTAGCACAATTCTTGATCTGTAGTACATACAATAAAAGCTGCCACTGATTACATCTACTACTTACATAGTTTATTACTAAATTAATGATTTTGTCACTAGGATCCAAAAGCTGGTATTTCAGGACAAGTTTGAGAAAAATAAAAAAGCTTACTAAGGATCTTACTGGGCAATGCCCAACATCTGAATGGAGAAGTTTGCCCAAACCCTAGCTATCATAAGATCGGGGTAAAAATCCATGCACCAAATAATCCCGTCATGGAGTCAAAAATCTTTCCTCAATGATCATGGTATTTCTAGGAATCAATCCTAGGAGGGAAAAAATCCAAAATAAGGGGAAAATTTTATGCACAATAATGCTCATTATATTTTTATACGAGCAAAATGTTCGGGGAAAGCTAAATACATAAGACAAAAGGCCCATTGTGCAGGCATTAAGATCTCATTAAAAAGAATATACAACATGGGGAAGTTACTACTTACTATGCTAGAATTTTTTTAAACTCTACATTAAATTATATTCCTGGTATAATCTCATTTAAATATAAGATATATAGAAAAGGAAATATGCCAAATTATTTATTGTGGTTATTTATGAAGTTTTAAAACATGCATAGCTTTCATTTTTCATACTTTCAAAATTTTGCAAATTTCCCCCAAGGCACAGAGGAAAATAAATGTTAGTTCTTAAATAAATGAATAAGACTAGTGATCATCCTGTTTCCTGTCACGAACATGGCTTTGCACGATGTTGTTGTTGTTTAGTCACTAAGTCATGTCTGACTCTTTGTGACCGCAGAGACTGTAGCCCGCCAGGCTCCTCTGTCTATGGGATTTCCTAGAGAAGAATTCTGGAGTGGGTTTCCATTCCCTTTTCCAGGGGATTTTCCTGACCCTTGGATTGAAGCCACAAGTCTTGTGTCTCCTGCATTGGCAGGTGGATTCTTTACCAGTGAGCCACCAGGGAAGCCCTGTCTCCATGACACAAACACCTATTTGAGTGATTCTCCAAGTTCCCTTATGCCAGAATCACATTTGATATCACTATTGACCAAGACAAACTCTTTGGGCTTTATTGAGGAGTCATGGAGTTCAAAGTAAAATATGGTTCCATTCTGAATATTACAAAAAATATATAGAATATTCAGAAACTTGGCTAACTTTCTTTAACTTTTTAATACAACTCTCTGGTGATGTTCAGATCTGCATCCACCATGTGAATTTTAGGGCTGTTGTGCTAAGCACACAGATGGTCTCTCAGTTGTCTGCTTCCTGATTGCTCCCAATCAAAATCTGCTTCCACTAACTGCGAAAGCAAAGCTGATAACCTGCTGTTTAGCCTATTGAGATAAGAAGAGGAAGAAGCTGTGATCATGTTCTATGCACACTAGTGCTCTTCAGTTAGTGCTATCAGACTCCAGAGTAGGTAAATTGAATGGAACCAATCACAGACATTGAAGGAAATTGCCTTCAGTTGTTATTTTATAGTGCTCTCTTTTGTCTTCAAGGTCTGTGAATAAGGTTAATTCAAATCTTAAAACAAAGTTCAGGAGGATGCCAGCTTATCATAAAGCTCCCAGAGAAACCTGGGCAATCAAAAACTAGCACAGTTCAGTCTGTATTACTATCTAGCTGCACCCCACACCTTCCCAGTATTAGTCTCCCTAAAGCAGAAGAAAGAAACTCCTTCATATCTATGTACTTGCTAGATCCTCTGGAGAAAAAATATCAGCCTTTGGGGAATGAATTAAAGGAGTATTGTTGCATTTGTTAATGTGTAAAAGTTGGGAGGCAGGAATAAAATTGGGTGCTTAGGTTTAGCTGGTACAGCTCAACAAAGGATGAAAATGAATCACTGGAACCGAAGGAAAGGGAGGGGGGATGATGAGTAAAGAAAAATGGAACAGAGGATGGGGCAAATGTAGCATATAGAGTAGCTGGGTGTAGTTAGCAGAGCAGCTGGAAAAGAATCCTGTGGATCTAGAGAATGTTGCTGCTCGGGAGCCTGAGCGTTCTCAGCCATTCTAATTTACTCTGTCTAGTGTGGCTGAAAGGAGACTAGAACGCCAGTCAAACTTGCAGATGAAGGTAAATAAAAAGGCAGAACAAGGATGAGAAATGGAACTTCTCACTCAGTGAACCCAAGCAGGATGTTGGTTGCAATTAGATGAGAATTGGGTCATTCGCCTTACCTAAAGTATTTTTCTTCAAGGATGGCTAATGAGTGATTACACTCACTGGCATGTTTCATCTGCCTTCCTAAAGCTGACATCACAAGGGCCCTTTCTTTACCTGTAGCAAAACTGTTTTGTTGTATTGCTCCGACTGGCCAACAAATGACATCGCTCATGACTCAGTGCTGAGGAGAGAAACCACGCCTTGAAAGTGTCTTCTGATGGTTGCAGTAGGTGTGTTCATGGCACAGGCTAGCAGCTGGAACAATTTGCCACTTTGTGGATGAGAGGCTAGGAGGTGCGGAACCATGGATCTCATTCTGTGCAGAGTATTTATAGTGCCTTTTTCATCTGAAATAGTTGCCCTCTTCTTTCAGTAACCACATCCAATTTTAGAAGCTATCAATTGTCTGCTATTTCTCCCCACAAAATTGTAATGAAATAATGTGGAACTCTTATAGTAGATGCAGTCTCACCATACTAAAAAAAAAAAAAAAAAAAAAAAAAAAAAAAAAAAAAAACTTTAAAATCTGATTCATAGAAGTTAGTTAAATTAAACCTAAACCTGGATTTGATATTTCTACCAGAATCAGACACCTCTGATTCAAGGGCTTCCCTGGTGGCTCAGTCAGTAAAGAGTGTGCCTGCAATATGGGAGAGCCATGTTCAACCCCTGGGTTGGGAAGATCCCCTGGAGAAGGAAATGGAAACCCATTCCAGTATTCTTGCCTGGAGAATTCCAAGGACAGAGGAGCCTGGAGGGCTACAGTCCATGAAGTCACAAAGAGTTGGACATGACTGAATGACTGACACTTTCACTTTTACTTCCAAACACCTCTATTTGGAGAAACAGCAATATCCACTCTGTTCCTAATAAGCAGTGTGATTTGACCATATCACTTGGCGTCTTTATTAATTAATAATATTAATATATGAATAACATGATAATTAGTATTAGTAATATTAATAGATCTCAGTTTCCCCATCTTTAAAATGAGGGGATATGAATAGATGAGGTATGATTCTATGAGTAATAGATAAGGTATGAATACATGAATGAGTGAATGGTGTGAAATAGCAAAATGACATTCTGACTCTTTTTTTATGAAGACTTGTGACAAAACTAAGTAAAACTGAGGGCTTTCAGTCAATCTGGCTCTTCCTTTAGAGCACATAACATGTGGGAGGATATTGCTATCCATGATGTGACCCTTCCTTCATCTCATGCTGCTTTCAAACATGGACTATATGTTCAGTCATACAGATCTACCTAGAGGACATAGATACAATGTGCTCATGAGAGAGGTTTACCCTAAAATTTATGGCTTAGAGGAGCAGAAGAAACTATGGAATCCGTGTGGGCAGGATCACTCCCAAGAAAAAGAAGAAAGGGACTAGACTATATATGCCCAGTTTCTATTGGATGGTTTGGCTGGAATGAAGGTAGGGTCAGTTGAGTCTTACTTCTGGATCCTCTGTTCAAAATCAATTGATGTAAGTTTTCAACAACATGACTTATGTTTGCCCACTTATTTCAACTTTTACTAAATATTTCTTTTCAGGTCTAAGTGTCTATATTCCTTAAAGCTACATATGCTTGTCAGTAAAGGGAACTGTTTGCAAAGCCAGAAAGTAAGGAGAAAGGAAGAAAGCATAAAAATCATTAAAGCTTTTCTGTTCCAGGACCCACACTGAGTAAGGAGGCTGTATTCCAGCAGTCTGGTCCTGGACATAATTTGCATTAGCAACTGGGAGATGGTGTAGGGAGATTTGTGGTCACAAAGCAGTTTAGTTGAGGCAGTTCTGAGTCTAGTTTTTAGTATTTTTTCTAGAATCAGTCCCTTTCTGTTGGGAATGCATCTAGAATACTGCTGGCTTCAATTATACTCAGTTCTGGAAAGGACTTTAGAGATTGTATAATTTGACATTCTCAGTTGTCATAATTACGTATCTACTTGTTAATCACCATTTCTCCAGCCCCATGTACATTGCCTGGCACACAGTATGTGCTCAGTATCTGTTGAATTTGCAAGTCAGGAAACTGACTTCTAGGATGATTGGGTACAAGACTAGCTACTAGCAGATTTGGGGGCCAGAACCCAGGCAACCAGCCACCTAATCTTTCTAATCTGTTTTCTAGTGAAGAAGTTAAACTAAATACAAGGAACCATCTTCGTTTAAAATAAAGAATTTCACAATTTCTCAAGACCTTTTAAAATTATTTGTGTGTTTTTAAACCCTTGTAAGCATGGTGGCTTAGAATGTAAGCCATAGTTTGGATATGGACAGAGATCCAATGATAACACTTTTTACTCCTTCCAATTCTGGAAGCAGGCTGTCTAGGTAGAAATCTGGGCTTAGCCACTGAACCAGTCCTGTGACCTTGTTCAAGTTACTTAAATACTCTGGCTGAATTTCTTCATCTATAAAATGGAAGAATAGCACCTACCTCATAGGATTGAGGTAAGGATTAAAATAATAAACAAGTGTAAAGTGCCTAGAACTATGTATGATACACAATAAAGTAAGCTATTATTATTGTTCTTGCTATTATTGTTGAAAACTCAATCTATAGGACTTTGACAACTTCACGTTTATTTATTAATCTTACCTTTTTGACGTTTGAGGAGGACAATGATATAAGTGAGCTTCTTCAGACTCTTTTTTGACTGAAAGTTTCAGAGACTACACTTCAGTACTGAAGTTACTGGATTTGCTTCACCAGCCAAGGCACATTAAGCAACCTCTCATTAGATTATGTGTATGAATTAGATCTTGGAAAGTGAGATGTAATAGCTAGAGCTTGTCCAATTGATAAAAATCCCATGTTTTATGTCTTCTTCATTACTGACAGAAACTCGAAAAAGGGAAGGCGATTCACAACCCCACCTTTTGGTCTGATGTTTGATTTGTGTGACAGTCAACCACACCCAACAGTGACAAGTGCTGAAGTAATTCTGGCAGGTTCTCAATGTCAAACCTTAAATGAAAAATTAGCTTTCCTTTGCCTTACTAGAAAAATGTGAGAAAATTCTAGGAGATGGAGAAGTTACAGCAGGGTTTAAGACACATGCTGTTAAAGAAATAACTAAAATTAAGATGAAGAGGAACTGTTTTGTATTTACCTGTCTGACTCCAATACCTGGGTGACTGAAGGCTAAATGGAAGGAATCTCCAGTCAACTTCACCTTTTTCATGACAGGTCCCACGATTCTCAGAAAGGCTTTGAAATAATCACAACTGGAATGTAAGAAACAGGGTGGCTTTGTCCCATTTAAAAATCCCTTGAGTGCATTTAAATTTCAACACCTGATCCTGCTGCTATGTTGTTGAGCACTGTGTTGAGAAGTAATTACTTCCTGGAAGAAGGTATGGCTCAATTTCTCACATTCTCATATCTATGACAAACTTTCCTGCTCAGTCATAGCTATTCTTCTCTGAACTGAAAACAGAAACTTCTCAGAGAATGACCAGACAAGGAGGCTAAGTCACTTTATTGATATCATTATTTCCCTTTAAAAGAAATAAAGCAACTATAACTGTGAAATGTTATACCTTTTCCAAGTCAACTGTTCTAGGCTCTATTCTCCAAGAGTCTTTCCCTAAGAGTGATAGGGGCTACTGAGTCTGGGGGTAAGAACATCAGACAGAAGAACACAATTCAAGTCTTGGTTCTTCTATTTACTAGATATTTGACCTTAAGCAGATAATTTGCTTTATTTTCTGCCCCATCTGCCTCAAAATGAAAGAGTTGTTTTGTAATAATTGTTAAGGTCCTTTCAAGTTCATTACAACTTGACTGATTGCTCTAAACCATTGTAACTATACCCCTGGGTGTCTTAAACTTTAAAAGGGACATTAAGAGACTGATGTCTTCAGATCTCTGTGTAGATTGTGGAGGGGGAAGAGACTTGCTTGTAATGGTACATCTTTAACACCTATCAAGTCCCTAAATCTAGAAAGCTATTTAAATGGAGAGGCAACACAATATAGTAGAAAGCACAGGAGATTTAGAATTAAACGGCCTAGCTTTGGACTTTGGCTCATTCATTTAGCATCTCATAAGGCTATGATTTTTCCAGCTTTTGAACTGTGGTGTTGGAGAAGACTCTTGAGAGTCCCTTGGACTGCAAGGAGATCCAACCAGTCCATCCTAAAGGAGATCAGCCCTGGGTGTTCTTAGGAAGGAATGATGCTAAAGCTGAAACTCCAGTACTTTGGCCACCTCATGCAAAGAGTTGACTCACTGGAAAAGACTCTGATGCTGGAAAGGATTGGGGGCAGGAGGAAAAGGGGATGACAGAGGATGAGATGGCTGGATGGCATCACCGACTCAATGGACGAGTTTGAGTGAACTCTGGGAGTTGGTGATGGACAGGGAGGCCTGGAGTGTTGCAATTCAAGGGGTCACAGGGTCAGACACGATTGAGCGACTGAACTGAATTTTTATGAAGTATCAACAATGATAATAATAATAATACTTGGAAATAAAATTTGCTAAAGCATAAGAAAGCAGAGAGATATCTGCTTCTATTTATGAAGGAGTGACTAGTACCAAACCTGACCTCTTTCTATTTAAGAAACTATTAAGACTGAACATAATATAAAGCAAATGTTTTAAGGCATTGAACAATAGGCAGTACAGGATTTTGATCACTAAGAAAAAAAAGACATATAAGGTGAGCCCCAAATTCATGTCATTTCTCTGCTTTGGGACAATTTTTAGAACAAGACACAGGAAAATAAACACCAAGCAGATCATAACAGCCCTGCTGGGCTGAGTGAGCAGATATTGGAGTTCAGGGAAGGATACCAGAGAGGAGGGAACTATGCAGTAGGGTTCACAAGTGACTCTATTGGGGTTCTCATAAGTTATTGGCTAAGAGTTGGAGTGCAGGGCACAACTGTGCAAGACCTAGCAGCAAAAGGCTGTCATGGGGTTAACAGTGGAAAAGAGATTCTAGAGGTTGCACAGTACTGAAAAACATTGGAGTTACACTACAAGCAGAGTGGAAAGACATCAACAAAATTTCCAGCATTCAACTAAGACAACAGAAAGGCCATACATTAGGAAAAGTATCATGGTATAGGGTAAAGGCTACTCTATGCTCACCCTAACAAAGTCTATAACCAAGCCCCCACAAAAGCAATGAGAACTTCCAATAAAGGAAGACAGAATATATAATCAATTCCTAACAGTATATAATCTGAAATGTCTAGGAACTCATTCAAAATGTTTTTCAACAGGCAAAGAAGAAAATTTGCTCCTAAATCAGGAAAAAAAAAATCAATATAAAACAACCTTAAGATGGTCCAGATTTTGGAATTAACATATAGGAGTTTTAAAGCTGCTGTTAAAATATATTCAAAAATATAAAGGAAAATATGGTTTGAATAAACGAACAGTTTAAATAAGAAAACAGAATCAGTCTCATCAGAGAAATGAAAACAATATAGAAGAACCACATTAAAATTCTAGAATCTAAAGTATATGAAATGAAACAAGTCATTAGAAGAGCTTGAAAGAAAACTGGAGTAAGCAGAAGAAGGGATCTGTGAGTTTGAAGACAAATTCACGGTAATTACCCAATCTGAAAAACAGAGAGAAAAATATTGAAAAGCAATTAAGCACCTTAGTAACCTTTGAGATAATACAAAGTTCTCAATACACATAATTGGATTCCCAGAGGCAAGAAAATAATGAGGCAGAAAGACTTTTGAAGAAACAATGTTCAAACTTTGTTAAATTTGGTGGAAAAAACCAACCTGCATATCCAGGAGCTCAGCAACTATAATGAAAACCACGTTCAGGCACATCTTAGTCAAATAGCTAAAAATCAAAGATAGAAATCCTTTAAAACAGCTGGAGAATAATAATATATTGCAAAAGGGGAATAGCAATGTGATATGAGGTCAATTGATAGTATAACTAATTGTGTTTCTATATACTAACAATAAGCAATTAAAAAATAAATTTCATAAGTAATTCCATTTAATATGTATAAAAACACTTAAGGACAAAATTTCCAAAATATGTACTAGACTTGTATGCTGAAAACTATAAATTATTTCTGAAAGAAAGTTGAAAAAAGAAACTAAATGGAGAGAGATACCATACTCATGAGAGAAGACTTAATTTTGTAAAGATGTCAATTCTCCCCCAAATTGATTTATAGATTCAGTGCAATTTCAGTCAAAAGTTTTAAAAAACTCTTTATATAAATGGACACATTATGTTAACATTTATATGAAAATACAAAGAACCTAAAATAGCCAAAGCAATCCTACAAAGGAAAAGCAAAGTCAGAAGGCTTATTCCTACTCCATATCAAGACTTATCTATAAAGATACAGTTAATCAAGGCAGTGTGGTATTGGTGAAAAGATATTCTTCACATAAGATTAGTGGAATAGACTAGAGTCCAAAAATAGACCCATTCATGAATGCTCAATTGAGTCTTAACAAAGGTTTCAAAGCTATTCGATGTGTAAATAATAGTTTTTTCAGCAAATAGAACTGGATCAATCAGATATCCAAATGGGGGGGAGAAAATGAAACTTTACTTCACACCATACACACAAATTAACTTGAAATGTATCATATACTTGAATATAAAATATGATACATATATATGGGTGGCCAAAAAGTTAGTTTGGGTTTTTCCATACTCGAAAGAGCTTTTTGGCCAACTCAATATATATCTAAGTACTGGCATCCAGAATATATAAAGGACTCTTCAAACTCAATATTAAGAAGATAAGCAACCTACCAAAAGAAAGGGATGCTAAAGATTTTGAACACCAAAAGAGATACGGAAGACCAAGGAGCTCATGAAAAGATGCTCAACATCTTTAGTCTTCAAAGAGATGTAAATTAAAGCTAAAATAAGATCAAATGAATGCTCATTAGAATAGCTAAAATTTAAAAGAGTGATAATATTAGGTGTTGATGAAAATGTGAAGAAATTGGAACTCTCATACATTGTAGATAGGAATGTAAAGCAATACAACCTCTTTGAAAAAATTTTTGCCATTTCTTATCAGTTTAAATGTACATCCGCCCAGTGACCCTGGTAACTCTATATTTAGATATTTTGTGTAGCATCACAAAAGATTTTCATTTGTCCATAGCAGTTATATTTGTAATAGCTAAAAACTTGGAAACAACCCAAATGTTGATCACAGATAAACTGTAGCATATTCTACAAAGAAACATAAATTAGAAAGCAATAAAAACAATGAATGACACATTAAAATGAAATTAAAAATGGACAAATTACTGATGTGTACAATAGCATGGATGAATTTCCAAACATGAGATTAAAGAAATCAATACTGTATGATTTCATGCATATATAGCTCTAAAGAGGGCTTACCAGATGGTGCAGTGTTAAAGAATCTGCCTGCCAATGCAGGAGACACAGAAGAGAGGAGTTCAATCTCTGGGTCAGGAAGATCCCTGGAAGTAGGAAATTGCAACCCGCTCCAATATTCTTGCATAGAATTGGACATGACTGAGCGACTAAGTATATATGCACACAAAATTCTAAAAACAGGCAAACTATATTATAATACTGCCAGAAGGTAGGAGTTACAGTGGGAATATTGACTTCAAAAGGGTAGGAAAGACCTTTCCAGGATGATGTTTCTTTTTTTTTTCCTTCAGTCATGCTGCCTGGCTTGTGAGATCTTAGTTTCCCAACCAGGAATAGAACCCAGGCCCCCCAACTGTGAAAGCATTGAGAATTCCTGATGTTCCATTTGTATCTCAGGAGAAGTGATGTTACTAAGGTGTATATATTTGTCAAAAGTAATTAAACTGCACATTTTATTTCATATTTTAAAATTAATGTATTTATTTTAATAGGAGGCTAATTATTTTACAATATCGTAGTGGTTTTTGCCATACATTGATATGAATTAGCCATGGGTATACATGTGTTTCCCATCCTGACCCTCCCTCCCACCTCCCTCCCCATCCCATCCCTCCAGGTCATCCCAGTGCACCAGCCCCGAGCACCCTGTTTCATGCATTGAACCTGGACTGGCGATTCATTTCACATATGATAATATACACGTTTCAACACGACCCTCTCAAATCATCCCATAGTCGTCTTCTCCCACAGAGTCCAAAAGACTGTTCTTTACATCTGTGTCTCTTTTGCTGTCTCGCATACAGGGTTATCATTACCATTTTTCTAAATTCCATATATATGCATTAGTACACTGTATTGGTGTTTTTCTTTCTGACTTACTTCACTCTGTATAATAGGCCCCAGTTTCATCCACCTCATTAGAACTGATTCAAATGTATTCTTTTTAATAGCTGAGTAATACTCCATTGAGTATACATACCACAGCTTTCCTATCCATTAATCTGCTGATGGACATATAGGTTGCTTCCATGTCCTGGCTATTAATGAACACTGAGGTACACATGTCTCTTTCAATTCTGGTGTCTTCGGTGTGTATGCCCAGAAGTGGGATTGCTGGGTAGTATGGCAGTTCTATTTCCAGTTTTCTAAGGAATCTTCACACTATTCTCCATAGTGGCTGTACTAGTTTGCATTCCCACCAACAGTGTAAGAGGGTTCCCTTTTCTCTGTACCCTCTCCAACATTTATTGTTTGAAGACTTTTTAATAGTAGCCATTCTGACTGGCATGTAAACTGCACATTTTAAATGGGTGCATTTTATTTGATGTAAATTCTACCTCAATAAAGTTGATTTTAAAAGAAAGAGAATTCTAGGTTTGAGAAATGTGTACTCCGCCTTCCCTGGAGCAGCATGAACACATTTTCAGGCCACAAGGTAATAGCTTTATTTGTAAACAAATGTTAGTTTTTACCTTGATGCCAAAAATGAAGCAGTATGCCCTTGAGGCACGTGATGGATGTGGTGTATGTGTGTCAGTCAGAAAAGGAGCAAAGGATACTAAGGAAACAGAGGGAGGGGGAAAAAGGAAAAGAAAAGAGCAGGACGGGGTAGTGAAAACTTGAAGAGGGAATTTATACATTCCAGACAAGATCATGGACCTGGAAAATGTTATGCCAGCACATGATTCATTAAGAAGATTCTCTGAGGGTGTGTCTATGTAGAAGAAGATCAGGAAGAAGTGACTTGCACTGATGCACAGACCTTGCTACAGAATGCCTTGAATATGGAGTCTGGAGCCATTTGACCAAATGTGTGCTCAGTAACTGCCCCTGAAACCAGTTGAATTTGTATAAACCCTTTAAATAGGCACCTTAAATGCAAGAACCCTTATATCTCTCCTTGAGATAAATCATGATGACTTTTATTAACTCAGGGCTTGAGGAGAATCCCACTGATATCTCTGACCTAGTGAGGAAAGAGGGCTGCTGTTTGAACATAAATATTTTTTGTTCAGAAACAAAAAACAGCAGAAGTCTTTCCCCTCTTAACCACTGGCTGCTGCTTTGACCCAATGTAAATTACAAACCTCCTCCAGCCTAAACAAATAAAAAGCCAGTCACCCTCTGATTATTCCAGCTGATTTATCCTATCTTGCAAAGGATACTTTCTCTTGCCTCCCAGATCTCTGCTGAGTTCTCTGGTAAATTCCTTATCAACACTTGCATGAGATGAAAAGCAAGACATCAAAGTCCTATTGGCCACTTATTAGCTAGTTTTTTACAGTGTCTCTAGGGATTTTGGAAGGGGTATTAAAATATGATGAGGAAAGAGACTGAAATGTCTGATTCAAGTGAGATTTGGGGATCTTTTGACTTTCTATTACACTCAAACTCCCTAGCCCCTGTTTCTATATACAATTGGCAGTTTCACTGAATGAGATTTTCATGACTATGGTTGATATTTGACGACATAGCAATAGGGGCAGTGTAAGCCATGGGAAAGACATTAGCTGGAGACAAGCTGACTTGTGTTCAAAAATCTGACTCTGCCACTCTGCCATTCACACCAGCTGTGTGATCTAAAATAAGTCAGTTGATGTCTCTGAATCTCAGTTTTGTCACCTCTAATATGGGGATAATAATACTTAGCTTAGAGAGTTCGTACAATGATTAAATGAAGTAATATGAAATGCATGAAGCACTGTAACAGGGTAAGCACTTGGCCTTGTGAACTATGGTTATTTATGATTTCTTACCCTTGTTGACTTCTTAGAAGCCTTTTATCCTATTATCCTATCCACTCTTCCTGAAATTCCAGACTCTCTTATCTAAATCATTTATTACAGTGCCTTATAAATAAGCCTTCAATAAATGATACTTACTACTAAATATTATTATTAAATTGGAATTCTGAACATGTAGTACAAAGCTGACATTAAGATATCAAATGGCTTAGAGACACCTCATCTGACCATGTTTTTTTTCAAATGGGAATGTGGAAATCTCAAATATTTCTTTGAAGACTAGGGTCTTGGCTCAAAAGGGGATTTTCTCTGTACTTGTATTGCATAATTCTGTTTGAGCTTTGGTGATGGTCAGGAAAAGGTTCTATCCCTGCTTTTTATCTCAGAGCAAGTTTCCAGTTAATCCCTGTTGATCTTTCCTGTGACTCATTATCTCTTCATTGACGTCTTACTTTTTGCTTAACTAATCATGTTTTGACCAGCTCCTTCCCTCTCCAGCATAGCCTTCAATAGCTTATTCTTAACATCTGTCTTCCTCCCCAACAACAGATACAACTCTCTCTACATCAGATGGTATTTTTCATCCCTTAAAAGTTGCCCTTATCTAACATCATTCCTGTTCAAATCCTACACAAAGTTCAAGTCTCTTGTAAATTGTGGATCATGCTAGGTCCCACAGAGATTGTGGCAGATGAAATGTTTCAAAATTTCTTGTACACAAAAAGCCTATGGTTTCTTTAGGGAAATGGGACAAACATGAAAAATGAATTTCATAGACAAGAACTAATTTAATTTAATATCTGTGTACAGGATAATTTACTGGGCCCCCGAGGCGAGTAGTCTAGCCCTGGTTGCCTACTCTCCTGGTGAGGAGACAGAATGGACACAGCAAAAAAAAAAGGCCAAGCAATGTCACTTGCATAGTGTCAAATGCAGAGAAGTCTTAAAATGAATCAGAGTGTAGGAACAATCACCAAGGGTGACTGATCACAGAATACTTCTTGGAGGAAGTGGAACCTGATTTGAACTCAAAGAAGGATATAGTTTAGGGAAATGGCAGAGAGGAGGGTGTGTAGGGCATTCCAGACTAGGGAGCAGTGTGAACAAAGGTGTGGTGTCAGGAATGTTGTGGGTAGTTTGGAGACAATGAGTGCTCAGTTGAGCAGCAGCTGAGAGGAAAGACTTTACATGGCCTTGAATGCAAATCTAAAGAGCTTATATTTGATCCTGTGTTTAACAGAGCCCCTTGGGCTTCCCTGGTGGCTCAGAGAGTAAAGCATCTGCCTGCAATGCAGGAAACCCGGGTTCAGTTTCTGTATTGGGAAGATCCCCTGGAGAAGGAAATAGCAACCCACTCCAGTACTCTTGCCTGGAAAATCCCATGGACAGAGAAGCATGGTAGACCTACAGTCCATGGGGTCGTAAAGAGTCGGACACTACTGAGCAACTTCATTTTCACTTTAACAGAGCCCCAGGGCTTTTCAGAAGAGTTCAGTTCAGTCGCTAATCCTGTTTCACTTTTTGCAACCCCATAAATCACAGCATGCCAGGCCTCCCTGTCCATCACCAACTCCCAAAGTTCACTCAAACTCATGGCCATCGAGTCGGTGATGCCATCCAACCATCTCCTCCTCTGTCATCTCCTTCTTCTCCTGCCCTCAATCCCTCCCAGCATCAGGGTCTTTTCCAATGAGTCAACTCTTCTCATGAGGTGGCCTAAGTATTGGAGTTTCAGCTTCAGCATCAGTCCTTCCAATGAACACCCAAGACTGATCTCCTTTAGGATGGACTAGTTGGATCTCCTTGCAGTCCAAGGGACTCTTAAGAGTCTTCACCAACACCACAGTTCAAAAGCATCAATTCTTCGGTGCTCAGCTTTCTTCACAGTCCAACTCTCACATCCCTACATGACCACAGGAAAAACCATAGCCTTGACTAGATGGACCTTTGTTGGCAAGGTAATATCTCTGCTTTTCAATATGCTATCTAGGTTGGTCATAACTTTCCATCCAAGGAGTAAGCGTCTTTTAATTTCATGGCTGCAGTCACAATCTGCAGTGATTTTGGAATTCCCAAAAATAAAGTCTGACACTGTTTCCACTGTTTCCCCATCTATTTCCCATGAAATAATGAGACCAGATGCCATGATCTTCATTTTCTGAATGTTGAGCTTTCAGCCAACTTTTTCACTCTCCTCTTTCACTTTCATCAAGAGGCTTTTAAGTTCCTCTTCACTTTCTGCCATAAGGGTGGTGTCATCTGCATATCTGAGATTATTGATATTTCTCCCGGCAATCTTGATTCCAGCTTGTGCTTCTTCCAGCCCAGCATTTCTCATGATATACTCTGCATATAAGTTAAATAAGCAGGGTGACAATATACAGCCTTGACATACTCCTTTTCCTATTTGGAACCAGTCTCTTGTTTTGAAATGTTGTTGTTGAATCACACAAAGATGCCGGGATTCTTGGCCCCCGGAGAAGAATTCAATCCAGGGCCAGAGATGAGGCTTGATCACTCAGAGCTTTTGTGTAATAAAGTTTTATTAAAGTATAAAGGAGATAGAGAAAGCTTCTGACATAGGCATCAGAAGGGGGCAGAAAGAGTACCACCCCTGCTAGTCTTCAGCTGGATGTTATATAGTCACTAGCAGTCTCTTAATGAAAAAAAGGAATGTCTTAAAACTCAAAATGGCACCAGGACCTTCACCCATAAGATGCATTTTGGGATAATCTTGGCACCAAACGGTACATCCTAGGCCATAAAAAGATTAACTTAAATCTTGAAGAAGGGAAGATCGCCATACAAATAGTTTAATTTACATAGATTAGGGGAACAATATCTGAGTATAACATACTGGTTTGTCAAGTAGGTTCTGATCCAAGAGGCAGCACCAACTTGAAGACAGAGTTTGGGATAAATGCAGAGTATATTAGCATAGCTCAAGACAAACATTTCCATAAGAAAAAGGCATTGGTTATCTCTAGGTTTGAGAATAGTTAACTTCAGGTGAAACCAGGTGTCATTATGGCAACACAGTATTTTAAGAGAAACTTCCTTTTAAATTTGTATAGAGAAGGAAAAAATATCCCTAGTTTCTTTCCTCCTGCCACTTAAGAGAGATAAAAATGTCTGATACTTGCAGGCTATTTCCTCCATTTGGAGACCCCTGGCCTTCCTGCCTGTTACCCTCTCAGTTCCATGTCCAGTTCTAACTGTTGCTTCCTGACCTGCATATAGGTTTCTCAAGAGGCAGGTCAGGTGGTCTGGTATTCCCATCTCTTTCAGAATGGTCCACCGTTTATTGTGATCCACACAGTCAAAGGCTTTGGCATAGTCAATAAAGCAGAAATAGATGTTTTTTTCTGAAACTCTCTTGCTTTTTCAATGATCCAGCGGATGTTGGCAATTTGATCTCTGGTTCCTCTGCCTTTTCTAAGACCAGCTTGAACATCTGCAAGTTCACAGCTCACGTACTGCTGAAGCCTGGCTTGGAGAATTTTGAGCATTACTTTACTAGCCTGTCAGATGAGTGCAATTGTGTGGTAGTTTGAACATTTTTTGGCATTGCCTTTCTTTGGGATTGGAATGAAAACTGACCTTTTCCAGTCCTGTGGCCACTGCTGAGTTTTCCAAATTTGCTGGCATATTGAGTGTAGCACTTTCACAGCATCATCTTTCAGCATTTGAAACAGCTCAACTGGAATTCCATCACCTCCACTAGCTTTGTTCATAGTGATGCTTCCTAATCATCTGCATATCTGAGGTTGTTGATATTTCTCCTGGCAAAAGTGGTCCACTGGAGAAGGGAATGACAAACCACTTCAGTATTCTTGCTTTAAGAACCCCATGAACAGTGTGATGGAGAAAGCAATGGCACCCCACTCCAGTACTCTTGCCTGGAAAATCCCATGGATGGAGGAGCCTGGTAGGCTGCAGTCCATGGGGTCGCAAAGGGTTGGACACGACTGAGCGAATTCACTTTCACTTTTCACTTTCATGCATTGGAGAAGGAAATGGCAACCCACTCCAGTGTTCTTGCCTGGAAAATCCCAGGGACAGGGGAGCCTGGTGGGCTGCCGTCTATGGGGTCATACAGAGTCAGACACGACTGACATGACTTAGCAGCAGAACAGTATAAAGTGAAATACAAGATTTCCATGCAAATCCTGGGACCCTGTAGCAAGAAAACATCTGACTAAATATGAAGGAAGCTTTCAAGCAAATGAAGGGGTGTACTATTTTGTCTGGTAGAATTTGAATTTAGGACATTTGTCGTCACTGAAGTGATGTAGGTGGAAAATATGTTTGTATAACTTATTTTAGCTTCCCCATTTCCTATTTCTAAGAGATCTATCTCTTCCTCTATTGTGCTTCTAATATCTTTCCTAAGACACTATTGGAGAAAGTGACAGGTAGATTGAGAAATGTTTTAAGAAGTAGATTTCAAAGTGTAATTTTTAGGCTGATAAAATAAAAGAAAGTTAATTATTTGGGATATAGCCCTAATCTCTTAGGGTTGATAACCTCTGGGAGCACATTTCCAAATAAATCTTAGAAATCATTTTCAGTCTTAGTGTTTTGTTTTGTTTTTTCTTAATCCTATAGGCATTCAAGAGAGAGTGAGTCTCAGAGGAGAAGGTGGGTCTTTTCCAAGCTTTGCAATGAGAACAGTGATTCTTGGTGAGAATCCATTCAAATTGTGGATTCAGAAAGAGGAAGTGAAACCATAATGAAATTCAGATTAGAAGGAAGTGCCCAAGGCCCAGATGAGATAAGGAGGATGGTAATGCTTATCTTATTTGGATCAACAATAGTAAGCGTGTGCTGGACAAGGTCCCAAACACTTTATATGTGTTACCTCATTTAATCAACACAAATTTATGGGATAAGTACTACTATTTCACTAATTTTACAGATGAGAAAATTGTTTCAAAGATTTAATAATTTTCCCAAAGTCACCCATCTAATAAGAAAAAAAACAAAAAAGATAGAAACATAGACCTGTGTAGCCCTGTTGAACCAGTTTAGTATACTGTCTTGAGTTGATCTACCTCTTCTGGGTTCCACGGTGTTCATAAGCAGGAGAATAAATGACCACATTTGGTTATAACTCAGTCCCTAAGTTCAGGTTATTATAATTTGGAAAATAAGAAATACTGAGTCTTTTGAGACAGACTCCAATTCCTGTCTTTAAATCTTCCCTTTCTATTGGTATGACCAAAAGTTTGGTTGGGTTTTTCCATTAGATGTTATGGAAAGGAAAACCTGAACAAACTTTTTGGCCAACCCAATAGATGTTTGTTCAGGTACAACCACCATGCTTCAAGAAGAAGACTTGAAGAATATCGGTCCTATGAAGGATGCTGGGGAAGTTGGTCAGAATGATGAGGGGACCCAGTGGCATATCTTTTGAGAGACAGGTGAAGAATTGTGAGATGATTAGTTTGAGAAGACAAGTCTATTGACACATGATAACTTACTGCCTTTATATAGTTTATAGACTGCCACATGGAAGCAGCATTAGACTTATTCTATATGGCTTTAGAGGGGAAATGTGGGAACAATGGAAAAATGCTAGGGGAAGAAAAATTTTGGATCAACAGAAAACTTCATAAATGTGACAGAATTTCATTACATTATTTTGTGCCTTGGACCCTTTTACAAATCTGGGAAAGCCTATGAACTCTTCTCAAAGGAATGTTTTTAAATGCATAAAATAGAATGCATAAGATTATATGGGGAAACAAATTATATTGAAAAATGATTATTAAAGTCTTAAATAATGGAAGATATGGGCAATGATTTTAAAGTGTGTTGAAAATATCTGTGTTTTTTGGTTACTGATAACACTGGTAGGGTTTGTTGCCTATAAAACTCAGCAGTGGCTGGTGGAAAAGATCAGTTTTCATTCCAATCCCAAAGAAAGGCAATGGCAAAGAATATTCAAACTACCACACAATTGCACTAATTTTACATGATAGTAAGGTTATGCTCAAAAGCCTTCAAGCTAGGCTTCAACAGTACGTGAACCGAGAACTTCCAGATGTACAAGCTAGGTTTAGAAAAGGCAGAGGAACCAGAGGTCAAATTACCAACATCGGTTGGATCATAGAAAAAGAAGAGAACTCCAGGGAAACATCTGCTTCTGCTTCATGGACTACTCTAAAGCCTTTGACTATGTGGAACACAAAAAACTATGGAAAATTCTGAAAGAGATGGGAATACCAGACCACTTTTCCTGCCTCCTGAGAAACCTGTATACAGGTCAAGAAGCAACAGTTAAAAAGGGACACATAACAATGGACTGTTTCCAAATTGGGAAAGGAGTATGTCAAGGCTGTATATTGTCACCCTGCTCATTTAACTTATATGCAGAGTACATCATGCAAAATGCCAGGCTGGATGAACCACAAGCTGGAATCAAGATTGCAGGGGGAAATACCAACAACCTCAGATATGCAAATGACATCCCCCTTATGGCAGAAAGCTAAGAGGAACCAAAGAGCCTCTGGATGAAGGTGAAAGAGGAGAGTGAAAAAGCTGACTTAGAACTCAACATTCAAAAAACTAAGATCATGGCATCCAGGCCCATCACTTTATGGCAAATAGATGGTGAAACAATGGAAACAGTAACACACTTAATTTTCTTGGGCTCCAAAATCACTGCAGACAGTGACTGCAACCATGAAATTAAAAGATGCTTGCTCCTTGGAAGAAAAGCTATGACAAACCTAGATAGCATATTCAAAAGCAAAGACGTCACTTTGCCAACAAAGGTCCATCTAGTCAAAGCTGTTGTTCTTCCATGAGTCATGTACAGATGTGAGAGCTGGACCATAAAGAAGGCTGAGGACCAAATAATTGATGCTTTCAAAACTGTGGTGCTGGAGAAGACTCTTGAGAGTCCCTTGGACAGCAAAGAGATAAAAACAGTCAACCCTAAAGGAAATCAACACTAAATATTCATTGGAAGGACTGATGCTAAAGCTGAAGCTCCAATATTTTGGTCACCTGATAGGAAGAGCTGACTCATTGGAAAAGACCCAGATGCTATGAAAGATTGAGGGCAGGAGGAGAAGGAGGGCGACAGAGGATGAGATGGTTTGATGGCATCACTGACTCAATGGACATGAGTTTGAGCAAACACCAGGAGATAGTGAAGGACAGGGAAATCTGGCGTGGTGCAGTCCATGAGGCTGCAAAGAGTCGGACACAACTGAAAAACAAACATACTTCTCAGATTCTTTTTCATTATAGATATTACAAAATACTGAATATAGTTTCCTGTGCTATACAATAAGTCTTTGTTGTTTATATATAGTAACAGGTATCTGTTAATCCTAAATTCCTAATTTATTCCTCCCCACCTCCTTTCCCCTTTGATAACCATAAATTTTTTTACTATGTCTATGAGTCTTAGTGACTGAACAACCTGTATTCCATGGGTTTTTCCTTTGGTTACTTCCACATCTAGGGTTTGCTATTCCAAATGGAACAGCCAGAATCATTTATTCCTTTCCTCAGGTTGTAGGTTTTCTCCAATATCTAACCAAGTGCTGAGGGCATCCTCCACATTGGGTAAAACTTTCAATAGCTCCAAAAATTAATCAACCAACAATTGAATGTCCCTCTGAGCTCAGTGAAGTAACCAAGCCTTAGCTCAGAGGGGAAGTGAGGGTGGGATGGGAGTGGCATGGGTGACAAATGATAAGTGTAAGAAAGTCCCTAATTTCCAAAATGCTGCTGG
Source organism: Capra hircus (assembly GCF_001704415.2). Taxonomy (NCBI): domain Eukaryota; kingdom Metazoa; phylum Chordata; class Mammalia; order Artiodactyla; family Bovidae; genus Capra; species Capra hircus. The sequence continues at coordinate 28,431,639 of NW_017189517.1, forward strand.
TTCATTAGGTAAAGAAATAAGGCAAATACAAAAAAATAAACAATATACATATTATAAGCAGTTTCCTTTCTAACTTGAGTTCTCTTTCTGTGGATTTTCTCAAGTCCTAAACATGGGTCAAATTCTAATGCAAGTAAGTATACTTCCATATTTTTCCATCCAGGTTCTTTGTGCTTTCTACCTTTCTCCTTCTCTCTCTCTCCTTCTCTCCCACTGTTTTCTTGGTCTCACTCATACTCACACTTTTGCTCTCTCTCTCTCTCCTCCTTCTTCTAACCTCAGCTCACCCAAATAACAGGTTGCTCTGCTATATCTTAAAATAAAAATCTATGGTGCACATTCCTCCAAATTTTTCTCATTCCCTTACTGGGTAAAACTTATCCCCCTTACTATGTAAAACCTAGTGAGCTAGTCTGAAGAAAGCAAATTGCAGGATTTAAAATCTGACTACTGTATTTTAGGAGCTATTATGTCTTTTTAAATGGCCTTATTAATTGAAACAAATGAATCTGATACTTTTAGAGAAGACTTATTGGAGCCTTACAAATTCCATTATCGAGGAACTTCCTCCTCTGATAGAATGATTCCAATATCCTTGAGGTTGTGTCTTACTTGAGGATTATTACCCCAGGCTATGTCTAGTCTTCCATATGGGGCTGCATCATTAAGTACAATGTAAGACTGGGCTTAACCTAGGCATTTATCCATAAACCTTTGGACCCATTAGATGCTAAATAAATGGTTGTTAGATGTAGAATAAATGACATGAGCTATTGCATATAAGCAAAATAAGCCTTTAGGAAATACAACTAACGGTGTACATTAAGCAGAGCGTTGAAGGAAGGGGAATCTTGAAAGTTGTATGTTGTCCAGTAAGGTTCAGGAGGCATTTGGAATGTCTCTTTCAGTCACCCAGGAATGGCTTCTTGAATAAGGTGGGCCTGTCAGGAGCTACAGACTTAAAGATTGAAGAGCCCTGGGAACATTCCAGGCATATGGTACAGCTTGGGAAGAAGGCTCAAGGGTGAAAGTAACATATTTAGGTTTGAAAAAATAAGAGAAGCATTTTGCCAAACATGTTTTTCCCCTCAGTGTTCAAAGTAAAAAAAGGAAATGCAATCCATATGGTTTGGACTCATTTATGCTCAATTATGAAAAGTTTCAAGACATTTCTAACCCCTTAAGTTTTTAGGCCCTTTTTCTCTCTGAAGAACAGGAAGTCTTAATTTTCCTAGCTTAAGGGAACTTGAAAACTAAATGATTTATGTTGAAATTAAATATGAGAGCTCATGAGTTTAAATTCTGACAGATTTGGTATAATCTGATGTCCAAACTGTTGCTAGTGATGTTTTTCTATTCAGAACCCTGAATCCGATATCTTTCAGAGAAATTCTGATTTGATTTCTGCTTTTAACTGGAGGAGAACATACTTTGAAATAAGAAAATGCAGGGGGTTCAGAATTTATAACTGGGTTACTGATGGCTTCAGCCCAGTTGTACATCTGAACAAATTGCCTCCATATGCTAACATAGCCCTGTTTTTTTTCATTTCTTACATCAGCAAGGAAAAAACATGTCAGAATATACTAGTAAATGAGAATACCATTTGATCTTTAAATCTCATATAATCAGTTTAGTCCAAGAGAATTCTTCCACATAGAACTAGCATTTTTACTGACTTTTACATGCACCAATTTTAAAACATTCATTTTGTTCATCACTAAGAATTGCCTTATACAGTGATATACATAGTTCATTGTTTCTGCTATAGATTATATGAAGGGTACTCATTTAAGAAGGTAATAAAGAGGGAAAGGTCAATTAAAGTGAAGATTCAGACCAATAATGGGACCACAAAGACAATATTTAGGTCTCTGACTTTAAATCCAGTGTTCTTTGTTTTATTCTACAAGACACTTGCAATGACACAAGACACTTGCAATGACAATTTGTTCCAGGTGTTTTGAGGGGTGACACAGTGAAAAAAGTTGCTTTGTTTTTGCTGCAATACTCAACTTTGATGATGAGCTTCAGCTGTACCATTCTACCCTGCCCTTCAAGCTGATCCCTAAATGAATGACAAGGCAAGCTGATCCCTAAATGAATGACTAGATGACATTCATAAATGAATCCCTAAATGAATGACTAGAATGACATTCAGAATTCTAGTTTGCTCCTACATCTCTTCAGTTTCTATCTTGTTATGATACTTTTCATGGTGGAATCTGAAGTCAGTAACAGTTAACCAACCTAGAGAAGTTGTGACCAAAGGAAATATTGTAGCCTAATCCTTCTGTATGAAACAACTATTGTAAAAACTATACTTTCATACTTTTCACTGGCTCCTCAGTTATTTCCACATTCAAATAAAGAACTTTAATTTTAAGTTTCAAGTCCCTTGAATTAATATGGTCCAATTGTTCCAAATGAGACCACTTTTTTTTTTCCTTTCCCACTAGAGCAGCCAGGTCCAACTCTTCTGTCTGATATCATTCCACCTGTCTAGAAATAGACAGGATGTTTATATGTAGGTCTCCTAGCACACAAATACTCTCTATCAATTGCCATAGTTCACCATGACTGTTATCTGCTTACATCGACTGAAGGGGCTGTTTTCTTAGAATCACAGTGCTGCATTTTTAGTAAGCCTGGAGTTTAGGGAGGGAAAGTCAGGTACAGTAGGTTCTCGCTGCGATCAAAGAGAGAATGATCAGAATTAAAATAAGGGTAACTAGATTGATGACTTTTTACTTTACCAAAGTGAATTGTAATATATGATGTGACTAGAAACACATTAAGCATTGTTAAAAAATAATTTAATTCATTCAATCTTAGGAACAACCCTTTGAGGTGGATTCTGTTCTTAATCTCTAATTTAATAATGAGGAAATGGAAGCTCAGAGAGGTTCAGTCACCTCTGCAAGGTTACATGGTTAGTAAGGTATTAATATGGGAATCAAGCCCAGGTTGTCCAGTGTTCTTTGTTTTATTCTACAAGATTCCTGCAGTGACAATTTGTCCCAGGTGTTTTGAGGGATGACAGTGAAAAAAGTTAGCTTTATCTTTATTTCAATTCCCTTCCTTCAGGACATGGTTCTCTTTTGCTCAATGTAAGGTTTTCCTTTCTTTAGTGAAATATTCCACTTTTTAAAGATGTTTACATTTTTTAAATGCATTCCAAGAGTCGTATGTTTAACTATCTCATCACTTAGTTGTGGACAGAATTTAGCTTAAAAAGATCAAGTTGCTTAAGAGAAAGATAAATGAGTAGCAACAACCACAAGTCCTAAAGATCTTTATGGAACATGTCATTCTAAGACTCCTTATAGTGTATCTCAATGAGAAATAAACTAGAAAAAGAAATGCATGAGAGGACCTGTGGAACCTGACATCTCTTTCTTTCAGATCCCAGATCTGCAGAACACCACCCTCCTGCTTGATTGCAGTGAAGCCCTTGAAAGGAGGGAAGGAGGCAATAAACTTCAGGCAGGATTCTCAAGGGTGATCTAGTTCAACCCATTCTTTTAAAATAGATGAGGGAGTGTGGTTTAATGATTAAAATATAGGCTCTCCAATCAGATTCACATTTAAGTCCAGTCTCCAGCACTCCCAAGTTATACAGCCTTGAACAAGTTACTTAAACTCTCTGAGCTGTAGTTTCTTCATATACAGAATAAGGATAATAACAGTAACTGCTTTATAGGATATTTGTGAATATTAAATAAGAAAATATGTGCATATATGTGTGTGATTATATATATGAAGAAGTAAAATGGTCTTGGTTGAGATTAAATAGAGGCAGAGCCAACAATCACCCAGGCATCTCCTGTTATAAGTGATTAGCAGAGAAGGCCTACAGGAAATAATATATTGAGGGAGAAAAAAAAATTGCAGGTATAAAGCAAAGAAAAGGAGGTTTATTTGATTCCCCATTGCTGAGGGTGTTATTCCAATTGCTGTTCATGTACAGAAACTTAAATTAAGAAGAAACTTGACAGCATATTTATATTCATCTCTTCTCAAGAAAGGGCCACACCTAACATTCAGCCCAGAAGCCTGAGGATAGTTGAACAACTGGTTATTTTGCTGCAACTCCGAGGTCAACGTAGTTCAGAAAGAGTCGTAGAAGTTAGGAAATACAATTATTATTCATTTAAATAACATTTCTGAATATCTACTATGTGTGTAGGGCTGAGGGCACTAGGTATGTCAGGAGAGGAGGGGGATCAACCATAGTTCTGACATTCAAGAAACTCACAGGTTGTAGAGATAGATTATAGACAGATATTTATACATGTAATAAGTATAGTACTATAATACAGGTATGTGCAAAAGAGAGAACAAATAATAATGGATGGTAAGTTAGGGAAGGAGTCATCAAGAAGGTGAGATTTGAGTCATCTGACAAGATGGAGAAAAGTTCTCCACTTAGAGCTCAGAAGAAGGAAGAAAGACAATCCAGGCAGAAGGAGCATGTGCAAAAGCACTGTGACCAAAAATAAAATAATAAATAAAATAAAAAAAATAGTGGATCTCCACTTGTGGATCTGTAAGAATTTGAGGAAGGTTGGAGGTTAGAGTGTAAGAGGGTAGAAGATGGGAGTAGGTAACAGTAGGAGCTGAAACTGGAAAAGCTAGGAAGGAGACGGATCATGAAGAGTTCTTTTTCTAAAGCATGCCAAAAGGGCTCTGCATTGTCCTACAGACACACAAGAGTTTTAATATGGGTGGGACACTATCAAATCTGTGTTTTTAGATAGATCCTTCTGCCTGTAGTATACAGAATAGATTGAAAATAGCAGAGGACTCAGCCACGGAAACCAATTCGGAGGATGTTGCAGTAATGTAGATGTGAAATGATGATGATCTGGACTAAGGTACTAGCAGTGTACGTGTGGAAAAGCATAAAACATTGCCCAGGTGCAAAGTTTCTTATCTTATCAGAAATGCCAAAAGGTGAAAGGTAGTAGGGAAGTAGTCTCAAGGAAGCACACGAGAAAAGTCTCAAAGCCATACTTGTTAATGCAAATCACATCTGTTTTGTCTGACCTCCCCTGACTAAACAGAACAATTCATTACTGGGGCCTCAACCTTTTCAGTTTATCAGACATGATTAACAATGTAATTCTTCCCTAAAGTACACATACTTCAGGTTACAAAACTCTAAAGAAAAACAAGACAGGATTAACATAGCATTGGTTCTCACTTACCTTTGACACAACGTAAGCCATTGTGTTCAGCACCTCACCAAAATGGCTTACACAGCAGAGCTAAAAGTATAGACTTTCTTTTCTAGAAATGTGACTTTCTAAAGGTTACATTCTTCCCTTGGGAAGCTCCTTCCATTCCTATTGATATCAAGAGTGAAAGATGCAAAGTGAATCAATCCACCAGTATTTCCTGAATGCCTCTTAGGTATACCCAGCCTTACATCAGTACTGACAGAAGTTAAGAGGTGTATGAGGGTGTGGATGGAGGGTATAGAACCTTTAGATAGATTCCTTGCCCTCAAGAAGCTCACACTCTAATTGGGAAGACATATCTAATGTACAAAAATTACCCCCACAACAAGAGATTGAAAAGCTCTATGACATAAACTGGAAATGTCTTAATAGCCTAGGGAAGGTTAAGCTCAGTGTGGGCTGACCAATCCAAAGAAGGCTTCTTGGAGGAGACAAGATGTGCATGAATTTCAAGGGTGAGGGAGATCTGAATTGGCAAAGAAAGGGAGGTTCTACCCTGCAGGGGTGGTGATGGGAGAAGACACATATGAGGGGAGCAGTGGGTAACATATCAGAATAACAATAGAGTTTATTTCCTTCAATAACACCTTCACTTAGAGCAGGATAAGTTCTTTCCGGATTCTTTATTGTAGCTTTAAGAGGGACGGGACAAACATGGGAAAGAAGAGATGGAAAAAAACATCCTGTGAAATTTTCCCAGAATGGATTCTGTGATAACTCTCTTCCCTCATTGCTGCCAGTACAAAGCAGAGACAGACTTGTAGGGAAGTCAGGAAGCAGAGAGAGAGAATGAATTAGCATCTACTGAGTGCCTCTATTTCCTTATCTTTTCTTAGTTTGTCCCCTCCCAGAGCTACACAGTTCTCTTGCTGTGTACACACTGGACTTGCCCTCAAAAGAGCTTAGTTCAGGAGTTAACTCTGCAACTTAGAACTTGTGTAAACATTAATCACAACTTTTCTAAACCTCAATTTCCTTATATTTATATATATATATATATATATATATATATATATATATATGGCAGCAAAACTATCTACCTGACTCAATCTATAAGATTGTTATGAAAATTGCATGAGAAAACTGATATGAGAATAATTTGCAGAGTGTAAAAAATATACAAATATGTATCTTATTGTGTACTTCATAGAAACTGAGCACACACTTGATTCTGCCACTTACTTCCTGTGCGAGCTTCAGATAGAGCTTTCCTCTGACATTTTCCACATGGCTGTAAGGATGAGAGCATAATGTAATGTGCGTGCTCATGCTCAATTGTTTCTGACTCTGTGACTCCATGGATTGTAGGCTGTCAGGCTTCTCTGTCCTTGGAATTTTCCAGGCAAGAATACTGGAGTAGGTTGCCATTTCCTACTCCAGATCTTCCCAACCCGGGGATTGAACCCACATCTCTTGTGTCTCCTGCATTTGCAGGCAGGTTCTTTACCACTGTGCCACCTATAAAAATGAGAGACCTTACCAAAATGCATCCATCCACTCATCCATAAGTGCTCATTGATTATACTCTCTGCCAGGCACTGTGCTGAAAGTTAAGTATAAAAAGATTATTTGCCTTTTCAAGGGACTGCCAATCTAGCTGGAAATACAGGTTAAGAAACAAAGTAAAAATAAAAATTAAAAAAAATATAAAAAAAGAAATCAATAAAGATAATAGAATAAGACTTGCTTTGGGGGCAGGTATATATGCAGAGAATGCAGTGAAGTTTAGAAAAGTCAGCTTTAACAATGAGTGAAGGAGTCAGAAAAAGAGTCACAAAGTCTGTTTTAATCAAGGCTTGACAGAGGAGAAAAGATTTGCCTAGGGGCTAAATGGGAGAGCTTAGCTAGCTATAGTGTATAGGAAAAGAAGAGCCTGGGCCAAAGATGAAATTCCAATATTTAAGAGATAGGCTGAAATAAAAGAGACTGTAAAGTAGACTAAGAAAAAAGTAGGACACAAAGAAAGAGCAGTATCATGACACCTAAAAAGAAGGGGAGTGGTCAAGAGTGTTCAAGGCTATCAAGAGTCCAAATGAGACTAGGAAAATATCCACTGAATTTTGTGACAAGGGGATCTTTGGTGACCTTAGCAAGATCCATATTTAGTAGGGTTAGGAAGTAAACAGGAATTGAGGAAGTAGAGATTACAGGTGGAGAATACTATTATTCTAGAAACTTTGCTTATAAAAAAAGCTAAAGAAAACAAACAAACAAAAAAAGAGACCCAATTAAACTTAAAAGTTTTTGCACAGCAAAGAAAACTATAAACAAGATGAAAAGACAACCCTCAGAATGAGACAAAACAATTTCAAATGAAGCAATGGACAAAAGATTAATCTCCATAATATATAAGCAGCTTATACAGCTCAATATTGGAAAAGCAAACAATCCAATCAAAATATGGGCAGAAGACCTAAACAAAAATTTCTCCAAAGAAGACATACAGATGGCCAACAAACACATGAAAAGATGCTCAACATCGCTCATTACTAGAGAAATGCAAATCAAAACTACAATGAGGTATCACCTCACACCAGTCAGAATGGCCATCATCAAAAATCTACAAACAATAAATGCTGGAGAGGATGGGGGGAAAAGGGAATCCTCCTGCTCTGTTGATGAGAATGTAAATTGATAGAGTCACTATCTAGAATGGTATGGAAATTCCTCTTAAAACTAGGGGAAAAAGCTACCATATGACCCAGAAATCCCACTATTGGGCATATATCCTGAGAAAACCACAATTCAAAAAGACACATGTACCAAATGTTCATTACAGCACTATTTACAATGGCCAGGACATGGAAACAACCTAGATGTTCATTGACAGATGAATGGATAAAGAAGATGTGGTACATATACACAATGGAATATTACTCAACCATAAAAAGGAATGACTTTGAGTCCATTGTAGTGAGGTGGATGAATCTAGAGCCTGTTATACAGAGAGAAATGTCAGAAAGAGAAAAACAAATATTGTATATTAATACATATATATGGAATCTAGAAAAATAGTACTGATGAACTTATTTCCAGGGAAGGAATGGAGATGCAGACATAGAGAACAGACTTGTGGACACAGAGGGGGAAGGAGACAATGGGACAAATTGAGAAAGTAGTGTTAACATATATACACTATAATGTGCAAAACAGATAGCTAGTGGGAAGCTACTGTATAGAACAGGGAGTCCAGTGTGGTGCTCTGTGATGACCTAGACGGGTGGGATGTGGGGAGAAGAGGGGGTTCAGGAGGGAGGGGGTATATATAAAATCATGGCTGATTTACTATTGTACAACAAAACCCAATACAACTTTGTAAAGTAATTTTCTTCCAATTAAAAAATAAATTAAAAAATAGCTAAAGATAGGAAGTAATGGAGGGGAGAAATATCAATAACCTCAGATATGCAGATGACACCACCCTTATGGCAGAAAGTGAAGAAGAACTAAAGAGCATCTTGATAAAAGTGAAAGTGGAGAGTGAAAAAGTTGGCTTAAAGCTCAACATTCAGAAAACTAAGATCATGGTATCTGGTCCCATCACTTCATGGGAAATAGATGGGGAAACAGTGGAAACAGTGTCAGACTTTATTTTCTTGGGCTCCAAAATCACTGCAGATGGTGACTGCAGCCATGAAATTAAAAGACACTTACTCCTGGGAGGAAAGTTATGACCAACCTAAACAGCATATTCAAAAGCAGAGACATTACTTTGCCAATAAAGGTCTGTCTAGTCAAAGCTACGGTTTTTCCAGTAATCATGTATGGATGTGAGAGTTGGACTATAAAAAAAGCTGAGCACTGAAGAATTGATGCTTTTGAACTGTGGTGTTGGAGAAGACTCTTGAGAGTCCCTTGGACTGCAAGGAGATCCAACCAGTCCATCCTAAAGGAAATCAGTCCTAAGTGTTCATTGGAAGGACTGATGTTGAAGCTGAAAGTCCAATACTTTGGCCACCTGATGCACAGACCTGACTCATTTGATAAGACCCTGATGTTGGGAAAGATTGAGGGCAGGAGGAGAAGGGGATGACAGAGAATGAGATGGTTGGATGGCATCACTGATTTAATGAATGTGAGTTTGGGTAAACTCCTGAGTTGGTAATAGACAGGGAGGCCTGGAGTGCTGCAGTCCACGGGGTCACAAAGCGTTGGACACGACCGAGTGACTGAACTGAACTGAATGGAAGGGAATGTAGGATCCAGGGAAATGTTTGTTTCTTTATTATTTTATTTTTTCAGGTCACAGAGATTTGAGCATTATATCTTGAAGAGAAATATCAAATGGTGAGAGTAGTTGAGGATATAGGAAAAACAAAAGACAACTGATAGATTAAAATTCAGAGGAGACAAAGGGTGTAAGTAAGAATGCAGTGAGTAACATTTTTGACAAGGGAAGAGGTACCACTTTACCTGAAGTGGTCGGAAGAAAGTGAAGCTGAGTACAAAAGAATTGTATAGCACCTACAATGTATAAGAGCCTTTGCATATACTATTCCCTCTGCATGAGATGCTCTTTTCCCCCTATGACTAGGCGAGATCCCTACTCATCATTCTGGCTTCATCTCAACTGTCTGTCATTTCTGCAGTATTCTATTTCCCAGAGAAAAGGCTAGGTCCACCTGTTGCATGATCTCAAGGCACTGTTGTCTTCTCCCTCATAGCACTTTTGACTGTGCATTCACTGATGAGATCATATGAATGTCTGTTTTATCCATTAGACTGTAAGCTCCATGGAGGAATGAAGTCAAGCCTTCTTTGGGTCATTTCATTATTTCTAATAAGCAGTACACAGTGCCCAGCATAGAGCAAGTATTTAATAAATACATGAATCATCTTAAATGCATACAATTAATTGCACTAGGTGCTGACAAAATAGAAAACATCAATTTTGTTTCCTACAAGGGGCAGCTTCTATAAGGGAACTTTGATCCAGGAGAGAAGATAAGCCACATATTTAAATGTTTGTAAGGCAGAAAGACCATTCGGTTCAAACAGCACTCCTTCCATAAAGTGGGACACTCATCCTACCCAGAGTCAATCACTCCTTCCTCTTGACTTTCATTGCACTTTTCTCATACTGATAGTCTAGTACTATATTTGGTTTACAGTTCATTAGCTTAGTTCTTCAGTCTTCCCATCCATTCTGTACATTCTTTTTCTGTATAAATCAAGAGTTAGGCTCAGCTGCTTTCAACTGAGAATCCTAATACATGTGATAATTTCCCCTAATCATTAAGCCATCAGACTCAGAATCATTTCAAAACTAGATTTTCTCTCTAGTTGTTTTTTTAAATCAAATGCAGTTTTGAAACACATTTGATAGAAATTTTAAAATTTGATCAAACAAATGGATTTTTTGCCTTTGCTTTTGCTTATTCAGTGGCAGATTAGATTTCTGGTGGATATTCAGGTAATTGAATACAGTGTACTTAAAATAGCTGGCTGTCTGGCATAGTTACAATGGTTTAAGACTATGCTGTGTCATGACAGATTTGGCTATTTCTTTTCTTTTCTCTTTTCTCTAAAATAAAGATACCACTAGACCTCAAAACACAAGAGCATCTATACTTCTATGTATTTTTTCTCAGTTCAAATAAGTTTTAATCACCCATAAGGGCACAAATTCTAACATTCTTTGAGGCAATTAGGGAAAGCAACAGGAATTTTAAAATATATGAAAAGTGTTAGTCACTCAATCACATCTGACTCTTTGTGACCCAATGGACTGTAGCCTGCCAGGCTGCTCTGTCCATGGGATTCTCCAGGCAAGAATACTGGAGGGGTAGCCATTCCCTTCTCCAGGGGATCTTCCCCATCCAGGGATCGAACTGCATTGCAGGCAGATTCTTTAACCATCTAAGCCACGAGGGAAGCCCTAGGAATCTTGAAATGTCTATCCAAAACCCTGGAATCCAGAAAAGGCATTACCATGCTTCTGAGAAATATTTTAGGATATTTTGGGAAGCACTGGGCTAGAAGTTGGGAATTTATAACATTTGGCTGGAAGGCCTAAGTGTAACATGATATTTAGTACCTACGGTCTTTGGCAAAATCTTGACAGTTCTTTGTCATTGCCAACAATTTCCTTAATCTTTGAGTCAAATTTGGTGGATGTCACAGAGTCATTTAGTCTGATATGATCTGGTCTGCTGCTTGGAAGACTAGGTCAATGGTGTCTAGGGGGCAGTATTTTCACCAAAATTGCCAGAAAATAGTATATAACATTATACCTGATTATTGCCAATAAACTGTAGCTGATAAAGCCAGGATTTTCTAATTTCATCTAAGCTATAGAAAAAAATTCCCCATCTTACATCCCATGTTTTTAACCTGACCAAAAACAAACAACAAAAAAAGAGCATAGGCTCTGAAGTCAGACACATTTGGGTTTAAATTATACTTCATCACTTAGTAGTCACCTTCAAGTAAATCACTTTCTCTCTTTAATCCAAATGGGAATCATGCCACCTTCCTCGTGAGATTTTTGTAAATAATCCATGAAAAGTCTCTGGAACATAATATCTAACTCATAGAATATACTCTTCAAATATTACTGTTCTTTCCTTCTTTTGAAAAAAATGGGGGTGTAATTTAAAACTTTATTTTGCTTTCATATAGAAATTAATTATATTTTGGGAGCAACTTATTGTATCCCCAAATTATCTTTGGGGAAGTGTACTCATATTTCCTATGGTGGCATCTAATGCATATGACTTTACATTCTAAAAAATAACATGAGGACTTCCGATTTTTACAATTAAAAACAGCATAGACAAGACAGAAATTAAAAACGAATAGTATATTACTTGTGTTACTTTGTCAGCATACAACCAGATCACAGGTTATATATGTGGTTACACTTGCAGGGGGGAGGCCAACCCCTATCCAGTTCTGTCTAAGACTGGGTGGGTATATTTGCCTAATTCTGGGGATCAGTGAGCAGGCTCACTGGATACTAAGCCTAAAGACTAATCCTCAAATTGGAACTTCCCAGTAAAGGTGATATCGCATATCCATATTAGTCTTCGTTTTGTTTCTCAAAATATTCATAACCTGGGGAGAAAGAAAGTTGGTATTTATTGCGTGCCTTTTCTCCCTTTCCCTGGAGAGTACATCATGTAAGAAAATTGTTTTTTTCTAAATACAAATTTAAAAAACACTAACTGAATGCCGTATAGATCTGAAGTAGCATGTTAACATTTGCTCTTTTAACATGTGTTGTAACATTATATCTACTAATTTTCTCCACATTTATTAGTAAGAAATTGAGATTTGAGGCTTGACTATTCTTCGTAAACAATGACTAATGCTAACGCTTAGTGAATTATGGGGAAAAAGCCAAATCAATGAAACAGCTGAGGAAAGACTGGTATACAAGAAAAATTAATGTTCACAATTTGGAAAGAGTCTAGAATAGCATATGATATCTGGCATCTAAAAACAATCCTCCATTTCATGATTAAAGGAACATATTTTGAACCATAACCAAACACAAATGCAGCATTAAATAGAATTCAGATGGTCACCTCTCAACCTTAAAGGGAGTGAAAGGCAGTGGTTTACTTTTTTTAATTACTGGTAAAATAAAGACAATCAATGGGATGGGAGTGTTTAAAAATGTTTCCTGAGTTTTGTAGTACTGGGCATTAAACTAGTTAACAATGACTACTTGGTATTTTACAAAGGCCAAAGCCCAAGATTAAATTCCTAAATCATCATGTTCTGATATTTTCACCAGAAATATACTTATTTTTATTTCTTGGATTGCAGACTATGTATAGGACCCAATAGGAGCGACTACAAATTAATATTCTTGTCTCTAATAAACATGGCAGAACTAATATGATCATATTGCCTCTTTAAAGCAGCACTTCGTGGATTTATTTCAGTGATGCTGCTGTTCAACAAAGCGTGCTCAGATTCCTCTTTTAAACTGATGAATAATCACAGCAGAGTGTACAAATCTTAAGTATACAGATTAATCTAATGTACATATGTGTACACCCATGGAAGTACCACTGAAATCAAGATGTAGAACATTTCAAGAAACTCAGAAGTCTCCTTTATGCTAACTACCAATCAGAACACTTCCCCCACACACACAAAAAAAAACATTTTTCTAAGCAGTATCAACATAGACTAGTTTTGACAGTTTTTGAACTTTTCATAACTAAAAGCACACATTATATACTCTTGGGTATCTTGTCTTTTTCTCAGCATCATGTTTTTAAAGTAACCCATGCTTGAGACTTCCCTGGCAGTCCAGTAGTTAAGACTCTGTGCTCCCACTGAAGGAGGTGTGGGTTCAAAACCTTGTCAGGGAACTAAGATCCTGCATGCCTTGCAGCATGGCCCCAAAATTTTTTTAAATTAATCCATGTTCTTGTTCTGTTTATTGCTATGTAATATCATAATATAGTGTGGCTATACCTCAGTTTATGTATATATTCTATTACTGAAGGATATTTGGATTATTTCTTTTGTAGAGTAATTATGAATAATACCACTATACATGTTATTCCACATTTTCTTATGGACATAAGCATTCCTCATACAAAAGTGGAATTGTTAGGTTATAGAAAGGTATTTAGCTTTTTAAGAAAAACACTACCAACCCAAAAGAACTAAAAGCAGAATCTTGTACAGATATTTGTACACCCACGTTCATAGCAACATTAATCACAAGTGTCGAAGAGTGGAAGTAACTCAACTGTCCATGGACAGAGAAAAGAATAAACAAAATCTGGTACATACATACAGTGGAATCTCAGTCAGCCTTAAAAAGAAATTCTGACATGCCGCAACACTGATGAAACTTAAGGATATTATGCTAAATGAAATGAGGTTGTCACAAAAAGACAAATAGCATATAATTCCACTTATGTGATATAGCTAGAGTAATCAACTTCATAGAGATAGAAAGTGGAATGTTACCTAGAGGCTGGGGGAGAGGGAGCAATAGGGAGTTGCTATTTAATGGATGCAGTTTCAGTTTTGCAAGATTAAAAGAGTTCTGGAGATGGATGGTAGAAATAGTTGTACAGCAATATGAATGTACTTAATGCCACTGAACTGTACATTTAAAAACGATTAAGATGGTAAATTTTATGTTATGTATATTTTACCATAATTTTTAAATATTTTAAATACTACAAAATATTTTTCAAAAGTGATCATAGTAGTTTATACTTCCATTGGCAATGTGTAAGAATTCCAATTGTTCCACATTCTCACCGAGGTGGTATTATTCATCCAATTTAATTTTTAACCGTAATACTGTATATCAATATTTTGTTGTGGTCCTATTTTGCAGTTCAGTCCCTGGGTTGGGAAGATCCCCTGGAGGAGGGCATGGCAACCCACTCCAGTGATTCTTGCCTGGAGAATCCCTTGGACAGAGGAGCTTGGTGGGTTACAGTCCATAGTTGGACACGACCAAAGTGACTTAGCACGCACCCAGTGACCAATGATGTCATTGTTGTTGTTCAGGTGCTCAGTCATGTCCAACTCTTTGCGACCCCCTGGACTGAAGCATACCAGGCTTCCCTGTTCACCACCTCCTGCAACTTGTTCAAACTCATGTCCATTGAGTCGGTGATGCCATCCAACCATCTCATCCTCTGTCGTTCCCTTCTCCTCCTGCCTTCACTCTTTCCCAGCATCCGGGTCTTTTCTAATGAGTCAGCACTTTGCATCAGGGGGACAAAGTATTGGAGCTTCAGCTTCAGCATCAGTCCTTCCAATGAATATTCAGGATTGATTTCCTTTAGGATTGACTGGTTTGAGCATCCTCTAATATGTTTATTGCTTATTTGGATACTTTCTTTTATCAACTGTCTGGTCAGCTCTTTTGCCCACATATTTCTTTTGGTTTGTCCTTTTTCTTTTTTGATTTGTAGAAGTTATTTATACATTCCAAATAAAAATCTTTTGCCAGGTTGATAGATTACAAATATTTTCTCTCACACAGTAGCTTGCCTCACTTAATGGTATCAGTTGGTGAACAGTTCCTACAACATATTCTTTAGGATTTCCTCATGGGAAAATATTCATGTACTTGGGGGAGAAGGATTTAATCCCTAGAAAAAAATGTTTTAATCTTCAAAGCTGAGATGATGATGATGACGATATTACAACTTTCACCCCAAGTCTAATCAAGATGATATAAGGACTGTGAGCTCAGCACACAGATAAGGGTGGAATTAAGTTCTCATTATAAGTAGCAGACTTAGAAACTGCTTTGGCAGAAACTAATCTTTCATGTGTAACTTGTTTATATATCTTGGCTTCCTCCTTGGAGTTGAGAGGGACCTTTAAAGATGCATGACTATGTCAAATAGCAATAAATTTGATGAAGAGTATTAATAAAGTAATCTAGCCATGTATTACCATTTGGAGTTTAATATTATTCAAGAACATGAAATAACATCTGGGTGTGGGTATATGTGCATGCAACTGCAAGAGAAAAGGGGAGAAGGAGCAAATGTCCCTGAAAGCAATACACAAGGACAAGTTCTAAAAATAATTTGGATGATGCCACAACTACTGAACTAGGTATAAATTTTCCAAATGAGATAGCATCATTTGGATGTACATCTCATTACTTTTTAGTCGTAAATACAGTTGGACAAATATCCACTAGACCCCACTAGACATGGATGAATGGACAATGATGACCTTTGCGAGGGGAATTCCCTCACCTCTTGACTACCTCACCATTGAAAAGACATTTCAATCCTCAACCAGAAACTGAGTGAAACAACTGCCTGATCCTAACAGGCAACTAGGCATAGCTCTAGCATCTGAAATGACACACTTATTGACTGCTAAAAATTCCAAGAGTCATCTTGGAAGTTCATGGGTTGACTCAAGTTGAGACTTGAGTTAATACCAAAAATATCATCTTCCTGGTTTATTTTTATTTTTTTGCGTATTCATTTAATGAGTGAAATCATAAAGTAAGGATAAAATAGATTGTTTTACCTTATATAGAGAAATGGGACTGTTTATGGCAAACACAAAAACAAGCATCAGTGAAAAGCCCAGGAATCAATCATTGTGATTGAGACAAAACCTACACATGCATTGTTAATATGAGCAAACGTAAACCTCTTTTGGAACACTTATTGTTCACCATGCACTGGGGTAAGTTCTTTGTATTAATTATCTCACATTAGCCTTCAATAACACTATGAGTTCAACACTATGATCACTTCCAATTTATAGCTGAAAGAACTGAAATATATGGAGGTTAGGTAACTTACCTGAATAAGTTACATGAATAGAGTATTACACAGCCAGAACTTAAACCTGATCTATCTCATCTCAGAACTACAATGCTCTATTGCCTCCACCATTGAAACCTACCTAACCTGAGTCAGACACGACTTAGTGACTAAATCACCAACCTGAGTACAAGCACACCTTGGAGATATTGAGGGTTTGGTTCCAGACCACAGATCACCACAATAAAGCACAAATTTAATAAAGCAAGGCACAAACTATACTGTAATCTATTAAGTGTGCAGTATCATTATGTCTAAAAAAAAACATAAATACCTTAATTTTAAAATATTTTATTGCTAAAAACTGTGAACCATCATCTGAGCCTTCAGCAAGTCACAATCTTTTTGCTGGTGGAAGGGCTTGCCTCACTGTTGGTGGCTACTGACTGCTCAGTGTGGTGGCTGCTGAAGGTTGGGGTGGCTGTGACAATTTCTTAAAGTAAGACAAAAATGAAGTTTGCTACATCACTTGACTCTTCCTTTCATGAACAGTTTCTCTGTAGTATGTAATGCTGTTTACTAGCATTTTACCCACAGCATAACTTCTTTCAAAATTGGAGTCAATCCTCTAAAACCCTGCTGCTGCTTTGTAAACTAAGGTTATGTATGATTCTAAATCTTTTGTTGTCATTTCAACAGTCTTCACAGAATCTTCACCAGGAGTTGATTCCATCTCCAGAAACCACTTTCTTTGCTCACCTGTAAAAAGCAACTCCTCATCCATTAAAGTTTTATCACAAGATTGCAGAAATTCAAGTCACATTTTCAGGCTCCACTTCTAATCTTACTTCTCTTGCTATTTCCACAATATCTTCATTCCTTAGTCCAACATGAAAACTCACACTTCAAAACCAAATTTAGGAGTCAACTTTCTTTATACCTTCCTTTTCTTACCTGTGTTTCCAAAGTTCTCTGGTCAGATGTCTAGTATAACATTAATAACATTCTATTTTTGCTGTTGTTCATGAATGCTGTCTCTCTCCACTAAGCTCCAAGTTATTAGTGGAAAAAAGTCATCATTTTACTCCTGTCTGTATCTATAGCAACTCGCCTTCTGCCAGATACATAATAGATAGTAACTGTCTACTGAATTGGTCTAAATGGAAGTCTATATAGGGGATATGATCTGATTTATATTTTGATTTTGATTTATCATTCTGTCAAGGATAATATTACTAGTTCATTTTCACCTTTGGTGTTATTAGATTCAACTAGTTTATTATTTTTAAATGTGGTAAAATATATAATTTAAAATGTACCATTTTAACTGCACATTTCAATAGTGTTAAGTATATTCATGTTGTCATGCAACCAATGTCTAGAAGTTTTCACCATGCAAAATCAAAATTATTTGCACATTAAAAACTGCTCCCCATTCCCCTCTCCCCCAGCCTTTAACAACTATCATTCTACTTTCTGTTTCTATGAATTTGACTACTGTAGCTACCTCATATAAGTGAAAAAAATACAATATTTGTCTTTTTGTGATTCCATCAATTTATTTTTAAACTCCAAAAGTGTTACATAACCAATGGGCATCAGAAGAGTAAAACTTTAAAGTGGGAATATTCACATTTTAATTATTTGATTCACTCACAGAGGAATTTGTCCTTTTAGGATATCTCCAAGCTTATCAGAATTCTCTATTTCCTGTATTTGAAAAAAGCTAATGTGCATTTTCTTATGGGACAAGTTTTCAGATCCCTTGGAGAAAAGACAAGATAACTGTTGGTATTGCCTAGGAGAAAAAATTCCAGCTAAGGTCAGTAAGCTCTTTAGTGTATGCTATACAGTGGGAAAAAATAAACAAGTGTCAGAAAAGACAGTAAGCAAATTAAAGAAATTCCAGAAACATGACAGCAACCATTCTAGGGAAAAATGGTATCTGTTTCATTCACCTTCAACAATTTTTTGGATAAATGAAAAGTTAAACTTATGATTTGTCTAGAGTTGTCCTGGGGGAAAGAATAACAATGGGAAATTTGTGATGGTGAAAATTTCATAATTTAATGCCATAAATGACTATCTGTATACAATATCAAATCATCTAAATTAAAATGACAGATTCAAGCCATCTTTCAAATATTGTCTAATATTTTTTTGTATTGCTCAAGTCTCATCTTGTTCACAGTAAAATTCAGTCCTTATGATAGCCTGCAAGGCTCTACGTGACCAGGTTCCTGTTAACCCACTGACCTTATTTCCTGTCATTCATTTCGTCATTCATTCACTGTTCAGCCTTCACTAGCCACGGTGACAGAAACACTCAAAATAAACCTCAGGGCCTGTCTCTTTCTCTACCTAGAAAGCTTTACCACAAGGCATTTTCATGGTTTACTTTTTTACTTCATTCGTCTTTATAGTCTTTGAAAATGTCCCTTCTTCAAAGAGTTTCCCTAGACCACCTTGGCAACGGCAACCCACTCCAGTACTCTTGCCTGGAGAAGCCCGTGGACGGAGGAGCCTATTAGGCTACAGTCCATGGGGTCGCTAAGAGTCGGACACAACTGAGCGACTTCAATTTCACTTTTCATTTTCATGCATTGGAGAAGGAAATGGCAACCCACTTCAGTGTTCTCACCTGGAGAATCCCAGGGACAGAGGAGCCTGTTGGGCTGCCGTCTATGGGGTCGCACAGAATCGGACACGACTGACGTGACTTAGCAGCAGCAGCAGCAGCAGCAGCAGACCACCTTTTAAAATTAGTACCCCACCTGTGTCACTTTCTATCCCTTTACTTGATTTTACTTTTCTTCATAAAATCTATCATTATCCAGTACATTTCAATACTTTTTTGTTGTCTGTCACTCCTTACTAGAATGAAAACTCTATGAGATCCATTAGACTTGTCTTATTTGTTTATGCTATATTCTAACACCTAACATAGTGCCTGACAAAGAGCAGATATTAAACTAATCGAATTGATAGCTTAAATTTCCATTTGTCAAGTCATTATGCAGTAGGTAGAAACTCAGTCTCCATGCTGTAGGTGAATAAACATTAGAGTCTGTCCTCTAATTAGCTAAAAATACAAAATCTCTGTGACCCTTCCTTATTTGAATTCAGGTGTTCTCCATATATAGTTCCTAACCCACAAAATCTGCAGCATCAGGAAACTTGTTAGTAGTAGTTCCCAAATGAATTAGAAATTGGGGGGCTGGTGCTCAGCAATCTGTATTTTAGAAAGTCCTCTAGGTAATGTTTAGAGAACTATCAGTCTGATTCAAGTCCTTTTGCACAGTGAAATTTCTAAGAGTAGCTAGCAGGAAGTTTTCTTAAGGGTAAAAAACAAAAGAGAATAAATGCATAAAATCTAAGTCCACAAAAGGCAAGAGTAGAATGATAGCTGCTGCTTTTTCTAGAGTTTGTTTTATTTAATATTAGGAGAGCTTTTTTTTTGTATGCTTTATTAGATCTGGGTTAATATGGCTTTTTGTGCATACCACTTAAAAGGACCCTTATACCTGCCTCCTCACAATGAACCTAAGTATTTACCGTTGAGACTAAATTTGGGCTTTCTCTTTGTAGATGTCTAAAACCTCTTGATTCTAAATGATTTTTATTTTTTTCAGAAACATGAAAAATACTTTAAGGATATAATCTGGTATTCTGGATAATGACATGTGAGTTCAGAGGTCACCATTTTCAAAATGACATATTGCAACTTGATAAGTCTGAATGTAAAGGCTGAAATCTCACTAGACAAAACTGGAAATAGAAATGGTAGGCATCCTGAAAGCGGGTACATGTCTACATCAGGGACCATTCCAGCAGGAAAAAGTGCCAATAGCCTTGAAAACTCTCCCATTGGTTTTGACTTTTTTTTCAAGATTGTTAAGACATTTGAATAAAATAAAGTTTGAAAGAACTTGAAAAAGTATATAGTACTATACAAGTAAAAATAATCCAAATAATAGCTAACCATTCATTGGATACCTTTCTGTGCTAGGTTCTATGCAGAGCATTTCACATACACTATCACAGTTTCTCAATAATCCTCCAAGGTAGGATTCATTTGTACAATTCATTTTACAAATGACGTTAGGTAACTGCCCAAGGCCATATAATTAATAAATGGTACAGGTGAAATATGAACCAAGATCTGTCATATTTAAAATCCTATGCTGCTAACCTCATTGACTCAGCACCACTTTCACTGTATCTATAACTTATCCACATGCATACATTTAGATTAATTTCAAGTATAGCACACTCTCATTGTAGAAATTAAAATATAAAAGAAGCATTTAAACCAAACAGTTAAACTCCCCTTTGCCATTAATTCAATTGCAATTCCACTTTTATTCATATTTTAAATGGGCAAAATTCTGCGTCTGCCTCAACAGGAATATTTTCCTACTGAAAATTAAGCAGATATGTTCTGAAAACATCTATTTTAATAGCTCCCCTAGGAAAAAAAGAGGTCTGTTTTAATTACAATAAATGAAATAGTTGTTACATTTTTTTAACATGATTCAGTGAGGTGCAATGCAATTTTTAAAGCAAACATTTGGACTATTAAGATAGTACCAACTGAACTTGTTACTTGAAAACAAATAATTTAGTTAGTTGAGCTGTCAATGTGGACACATCCCAACATCTGCCTTCCCATTAAGCGAGGATTTCTCCTCTGTCAGGTCTATCATGTGACAAATTAGTCAGAAGCCTAGCAGTCCATCCAGATTGCTTCATTCTTCAGCAAGGCAGGTGTATTTATTTAACAACTCTTCGGCAGTAGCAGTTTTCTTTTTCAGTCTGCTGAAAAAAGATTCTCCAGTTGTCTTTAATGAAAGCTGACTGATCCTAATTTGGAGGATTCTCATCCATGAGGTATCTACAAGTACCACATGTCAACCTGAACAATTCATTTCCATACCCACTACACTGATACTGCCCTTTAGGACTTACAGTAACATAACAGAGAATGAATTGGGTGAAATCTTATCTTCTTTCTTCATTCATTTGGGCAATTCCTGTTCAGTTAAGTTCCAAGTTAGGATTCTCTGGAGGCTCAACGGTAAAGAATCTACCAACCTAGCAGGAGATGTGGGTTCGATCCCTGGGTCGGGAAGATCCCCATGGAGGAGGAAATGGCAACCCACTCCAGTATTCTTGCCTGGTAAATCCCATGGACAGAGGAGCCTGGTGGGCTACAGTGCATTGAGTCAATATGACTTACCAACTAAACAATAACAAGTTCCAAGCTGGCTCAGTGATATTTAATTATTCTTTGGTGCTTCTGTCTGCCAATTAGAAGAGAAAGGTAGCATGCTGCCACCATCAACTTTTCCCTGCAGTCAGTAAAATGCAAGGCAGTAAATGACTGACTCAGCTCACACAAGCTGGGCCCTGAACTTTCATTCAGTTTTAGTGCCCAACTTTCAAAAAGTTGGCTCCAAAACCCAATATGCTCTTATTGAGCCATCCTGTTGCCAGGCTATTCAGAGTTCCTGGATGATCCCATCTTGATCCTTCTTTGTGCATAGACAACAGGATTCCAATTCCAAGCAGAATCGATATTCTGCTAAATATCATCTGAGCACATATTCACCTGTTCATGCCATTCGCTAAAGCTGTATATGGATTGATTTATTCCAATGTGAAGAGAAGCAGTCCCAGAATCCTAGGATTAAAACCTAATCACCTGAGGCTTAATGAGGGAGTTAAGGGACAACCTTATCTCACAGCCCCAGTTCAGTTCAGTTCAGTCGCTCAGTCGTGTCTGACCCTTTGCAACCCCATGAATCGCAGCACGCCAGGACTCGCTGTCCATTACCATCTCCCGGAGTTCACTCAGACTCACGTCCATGGAGTCAGTGATGCCATCCAGCCATCTCATCCTCGGTCATCCCCTTCTCCTCCTGCCCCCAATCCCTCCCAGCATCAGAGTCTTTTCCAATGAGTGAACACTTCACATGAGGTGGCCAAAGTACTGGAGCTTCAGCTTTAGCATCATTCCCTCCAATGAAATCCCAGGGTTGATCTCCTTCAGAATGGACTGGTTGGATCTCCTTGCAGTCCAAGGGACTCTCAAGAGTCTTCTCCAACACCACAGTTCAAAAGCAGCAATTCTTCGGCGCTCAGCCTTCTTCACAGTCCAACTCTCACATCCATACATGACTACTGGAAAAACCATAGTCTTGACTAGATGGACCTTAGTCGGCAAAGTAATGTCTCTGCTTTTGAATATACTATCTAGGTTGGTCATAAATTTTCTTCCAAGGAGTAAGTGTCTTTTAATTTCATGGCTGCAGTCACCCTCTGCAGTGATTTTGGAGCCCCAAAAAATAAAGTCTGACACTGTTTCCACTCTTTCCCCATCTATTTCCCATGAAGTGATGGGACTAGATGCCATGATCTTCATTTTCTTAATGTTGAGCTTTAAGCCAACTTTTTCACTCTCCTCTTTCACTTTCATCAAGAGGCTTTTTAGCTCCTCTTCACTTTCTGCCATAAGGGTGGTATCATCTGCATATCTGAGGTTATTGATATTTCTCCCAGCAATTTTGATTCCAGGTTGTGTTTCTTCCAGTCCAGCGTTTCTCATGATGTACTCTGCATAGAAGTTAAATAAGCAGGGTGACAATATACAGCCTTGACATACTCCTTTTCCTATTTGGAACCAGTCTGTTGTTCCATGGCCACTTCTAACTGTTGCTTCCTGACCTGCATATAGATTTCTCAAGAGGCAGATTAGGTGGTCTGGTATTCCCATCTCTTTCAGAATTTTCCACAGTTTATTGTGATCCACACAGTCAAAGGCTTCGGCATAGTCAATAAAGCAGAAATAGATGTTTTTCTGGAACTCTCTTGTTTTTTCCATGATCCAGTGGATGTTGGCAATTTGATCTCTGGTTCCTCTGCCTTTTCTAAAACCAGCTTGAACATCAGGGAGTTCACGGTTCACATGTTGCTGAAGCCTGGTTTGGAGAATTTTGAGCATTACTTTACTAGCATGTGAGATGAGTGCAATTGTGCGGTAGTTTGAGCATTCTTTGGCATTGCCTTTCTTTGGGATTGGAATGGAAACTGACCTTTTCCAGTCCTGTGGCCACTGCTGAGTTTTCCAAATTTGCTGGCATATTGAGTGCAGCACTTTCACAGCATCATCTTTCAGGATTTGAAACAGCTCAACTGGAATTCCATCACCTCCACTAGTTTTGTTCGTAGTGATGATTTCTAAGGCCGAGTTGACCTCACATTCCAAGATGTCTGGCTCTAGATTAGTGATCACATCATCATGATTATCTGGGTCATGAAGATCTTTTTTGTACAGTTCTTCTGTGTATTCTTGCCACCTCTTCTTAATATCTTCTGCTTCTGTTAGGTCCAGACCATTTCTGTCCTTTATCGAGCCCATCTTTGCATGAAATGTTCCCTTGGCATCTCTAATTTTCTTGAAGAGATCTCTAGTCTTTCCCATTCTGTTCTTCTCCTCTATTTCTTTGCATTGATCGCTGAAGGCTTTCTTATCTCTTCTTGCTATTCTTTGGAACTCTGCATTCAGATGCTTATATCTTCCCTTTTCTCCTTTGCTTTTTGCCTCTCTTCTTTTCACAGCTATTTGTAAGGCCTCCCCAGAGAGCCATTTTGCTTTTTTTGCATATCTTTTCCTTGGGGATGGTCTTGATCCCTGTCTCCTGTACAATGTCACGAACCTCATTCCATAGTTCATCAGGCCCTCTATCTATCAGATCTAGGCCCTTAAATCTTTTTCTCACTTCTACTGTATAATCATAAGGGATTTGATTTAGGTCATACCTGAATGGTCTAGCGGTTTTCCCTACTTTCTTCAATTTAAGTCTGAATTTGGTAATAAGGAGTTCATGATCTGAGCCACAGTCAGCTCCTGGTCTTGTTTTTGTTGACCGTATAGAGCTTCTCCATCTTTGGCTGCAAAGAATATAATCAATTGGATTTCGGTGTTGACCATCTGGTGATGTCCATGTGTAGAGTCTTCTCTTGTGTTGTTGGAAGAGGGTGTTTGCTATGACCAGTGCATTTTCTTGGCAAAACTCTATTAGTCTTTGCCCTGCTTCATTCTGCATTCCAAGGCCAAATTTGCCTGTTACACCAGGTGTTTCTTGACTTCTTACTTTTGCAGTCCAGTCCCCTATAATGAAAAGGATATCTTTTTTGGGTGTTAGTTCTAAAAGGTCTTGTAGGTCTTCATAAAACTGTTCAACCTCGGTTTCTTCAGCGTTACTGGTTGGGGCATAGACTTGGATTACTGTGATATTGAATGGTTTGCCTTGGAAACGAACAGAGATCATTCTGTCGTTTTTGAGATTGCATCCAAGTACTGCATTTTGGACTCTTGTTGACCATGATGGCTACTCCATTTCTTCTGAGGGATTCCTGCCCGCAGTAGTAGATATAGTGGTCATCTGAGTTAAATTCACCCATTCCAGTTCATTTTAGTTCGTTGATTCCTAGAATCTCAACGTTCACCCTTGCCATCTCTTGTTTGACCACTTCCAATTTGCCTTGATTCATGGACCTGACATTCCAGGTTCCTATGCAATATTGCTCTTTACAGCATTGGATCTTGCTTCTATCACCAGTCACATCCACAACTGGGTATTGTTTTTGTTTTGGTTCCATCCCTTCATTCTTTCTGGAGTTATTTCTCCACTGATTTCCAGTAGCATATTGGGCACCTAATGACCTGGGGAGTTCCTCTTTTGGTATCCTATCATTTTGCCTTTTCCTACTATTCATGGGGTTCTCAAGGCAAGAATACTGAAGTGGCTTGCCATTCCCTTCTCCAGTGGACCACATTCTGTCAGACCTCTCCACCATGACCCGCCCGTCTTGGGTTGCCCCGCGGGCATGTCTTGGTTTCATTGAGTTAGACAAGGCTGTGGTCCTAGTGTGATTAGATTGCCTAGTTTTCTCTGAGTATGGTTTCAGTGTGTCTGCCCTCTGATGTCCTCTTGCAACACCTACCATCTTACTTGGGTTTCTTTTACCTTGGGCGTGGGGTATCTCTTCACCACCCACCAAGATTTCTACAGATATTTAAGACAGAAAGGACTTAGTACAAATAGAGAAAGGGAAATACTTAGACCATGCTTATTATGTAGTGCATTAACAATTAGGAGCAAATGGGTAGAGATCAATTTCCTAATAAGGACAGAATTTTTAGACTCAATAGCATAGATGGAAGTCCAACAGAGGCACTCCATCCAGTAGGCTTTCTACTGATTCATCATCTCCTTAGTTTCTCCTCACTCTCACCCTGAGATTTTCCAGTGGTAGACACTCTCCCCTGTGCACTTCAGAATTGCTATAACCATCTTGAGGAATCCAGATCCAAACATTAATTGAAATTCTACTACGTATACATATGTAATATGCTACAATAGAATAGATGGAATAATAAGATGTCAGAGATGGTATTTGGATAAAGACTTTGAATCTGTATAAAATATGAAATAATCATATTTCCACAAGAAATAAACTGAAGGGGATACAGGTGGCTTCAGCATATTAGACATACCTTGATGCTCAAAACATGATAAGAAAAAAACAAGTAATTCCCCCTGACAAACAAAGCAAGGCTTTCTTGACCACCTCTGTGAGCTAATCAGGGAAAAGTAATGAAAACTGCATAAAGGTTAATGGAGTACCATTCAGGGAGTCCCAGTGAGACTGCTACTCAAGGTTTAGGGAAAGGTGCTATGTGTATTCAAGTGTGGGTCAGCTGTGAGCACCTGCCACAATTCTGCTTTTTCAAGACAAGACTGAGGTGAGGAAAATCCCAATATCAGTGGTCAGGAAGTTAGCACTGAATGGTATCCTTGAGAAAGTGCATGGTCTCTATGGCTATTCCTTGATATAATAGGATATGGAAAGATAAAGGTTGAAAATGTCTTTGTTTTAAAAAAATACTCTACTACATCTAGGACAAGGTGCCCCACTGATACCATAAGCTAAAAGACTTGTGAGTACAAAGGAACTTTGTTGTTAGACATTACCCCAGGTCTGGTTGTCTGCCAGTATCAACAAAGTGAGGTATAGGTGTGGTCTGTATAGTTGGGAAAAGACAGAGTGGACTAGGAAGAAGAGAAAAAACAAAAATTACAGAAGAATGACCATTTGTTCCACTACTGACTTGAACAGGAAAGAAAAATAAGCAGCCATATTCTACAAGATGTATGGCTTTGGCCAAGGCTTTAACTCCTTCAAGCCTCAGTTTCTCAAAAGAAGAGAGATTATCTCACCTTACCCAAATAGCACTTTTAGAAGGATTATTTACAGTCCTCTGTGAAAACACTGCCCCTGCAAAGGTATAGTACATTTGTTCCTTCTGGAATCCATGAGGTCATACTTTGAACTATTTCTGTAACTAGAAAGGAAGGAAGTGGATCATCGTGATGTAGATTGCCCCTCCTCCCCACAGCCTCTACACATACACAAAAATACACAGAACTATGCTTGGGGTGGAAGTAGTTACTGGATATGCAAACCACAAAGTTTGCAGAGGCATACAGTGCTCAGCTTGGTTCTGACACCTTCTATTTATGTGCTATTTTTTACTTTTTGCACTATTTGTATCATGACTGAGAACAGTCTAAAGGTGACTGGAAAGTAATTGGAGCTGTTTAGGTCATTTGCCTGGAAAGCATGGATACAAAAGAGACCCAAGACAGGACAGTTAAAAGATGGAAACATAATTCCTAAAGAAAGAAATATTTTCAGAATGATATAAGATTCCATTTGGACCCCTGCTTCCATGCTCTGCACCCCATTTCTCTTTTCTTAATGTCTTGTATACCCCTGACATCTATGCAAGAACTGGACAAAGGGTCAAGAAAGCCTACTTGCACACTTGTTGAGGAGTCACTGGGCCAAAGACTCACACAGCTGCCACATTCCTCTGTTTCTTGCAAAACAAAATGTGAATAACTGCAAGTGGCAGAGGTAATAGTGTTAAAATAATTATGTTCTTAGTAAATTGTTTAGAACCCCAGCAACTAAAAATTATTGGTAGGAACTGACTTGTAATGCATTTCAGAAATGCACTGTATTAGGATATGGTCTTTGAACTTGGTGACCAGTCTGTGGGCATCCTGTCTGCATCACACATTTTAACTTAATAACATGTTTTATGTTCCCAATAGTATATGGGCTGCTTGAGGTGAATATTCAAATAATTCATCTTTGTATTGTCTTCAGTGTCTAGCATAGTGATGTATACAAAGTAGGTAGCCAATTGGTATTTATTTCATCCCTCTTCTACAGCTGAATAGGTTGAGTAATATTTAGATCTGTACAAAAGTAATTACAGTTTTGCATTGTTGACCTTTGCCTTTGATACTGGAATATGCTTATAAATAAATGTGGTTATGTTATACATCACCTTAATGTGCATTTCTCACTTTATGTTTTGTTGCTGTTGACATTATTTGCTTTTTATCTTATATTTACTTCACACTAAGGACTTAGATGGTAAAGGGTCTGTCCACAATGAGGGAGATCCAGGTTCAATCCTTGGGTCAGGAAGATACCCTGGAGAAGGAAATGGCAACCTACTCCAGTACTTGCCTGGAAAATCCCGTGGACACTAGGGAAATGATGTTAGACAAAAAGCAATCTGAGCTATTTTCTTATTTGAGTTCAAAATGGGTTGTAAAGTGGTAGAGACAATGCACAACACCAACAACACATTTGGCCCAAGAACAGCTAACAAGTGTACAGTGTACTGGTGGTTCAAGAAGTTTTCAGAGGAGACGAGACTTGAAAATGAGGAGCACAGTGGCTGGCCATTGGAAATTGGCAGTGACCAATTGAGAGGATCATCAAAACTGATCCTCTGCAAACTACATGAGAAGTTGCCAAAGAACTCAACATCAACCATTCTATGGTCATTTGGCACTTGAAGCAAATTGGAAAGGTGAAAAAGTTCAACAAGTAGGTGCCTCATGAGCTTAACGAAAATGAAAAAAAATCATCACTTTGAAGTGTCATCTTCTCTTATTCTACACAACAACAATGCACCATTTCTCAATCAGATTGTGACCTGTGATGAAAAATGGATTTTATATGACAACCAGCAATAACCAGCTCATGGCTGGACCAAGAAGAAGCTCCAAAGCACTTCCCAAAGCCAACCTTGCACAGAAAAAGGTCATGGTCATTGTTTGGTGGTCCGCTGCTGGTCTGATGTATTACAGCTTTCTGAATCTCGGTGAAACCATTACATCTCAGAAGTATGCTCACCAAGTCAATGAGATGTACCACAAACTGCAATGCCTACAGCCGGCATTGGTCAACAGAAAGGACACAATTCTTCTCTGTGACAATGCCTAAATGCACAACCAACACTACAAAACTTGAATGAATTGGGCTGCAAAGTTTTACCTCATCCATCATATTCACCTGACCTCTTGACAACTGACTTGTTCAGTCACTAAGTCATGTCCAAACTCTGCAATCCCATGGACTGCAGCACACCAGGCTTCCCTGTCCTTCACTATCTCCTGGAGTTTACTCAAACTAGTGTCCATTGAGTCAGTGATGCCATCCAACCATCTCATCCTCTGTCGCCCTCTTCTCTTGCCCTCGATCTTTCCCAACATCTTTTCCAGTGAGTCAGCTGTTCGCATCAGGTGGCCAAAGCATTGGAGCTTCAGCATCAGTCCTTCCAATGAATATTTAGGGTTGATTTCCTTTAGGATGGACTGGTTTGATCTCCTTGCTGTCTAAGGGACTCTCAAGAGTCTTCTCCAACACCACAGTTCAAAAGCATTAATTCTTTGGTGCTCAGTCTTCTTTATGGTCCAACTCTCACATCTGTGCATGACTACTGGAAGAACCACAGCTTTGACTATATGGAGCTTTGTTGGCAAAGTGATATCTCTGCTTTTGAATACGCTATCTAGGTTTGTCATAGCTGTTCTTCCAAGGAGCAAGCGTCTTTTCATTTCATGGCTGCAGTCACCATCTGCAGCTATTTTGGAGCCCAAGAAAGAAAATCTCAGTTTCCACTTTTCCCCCATCTATTTGCCATGAAGTGATGGGACCGGATATCATGACCTTTGTTTTTTGAATGTTGAGATTTAAGCCAGCTTTTTCACTCTCTTCTTTTACCTTTATCAAGCGGCTTTTTAGTTCCTCTTCACTTTCTGTCATTAAAGTGGTATCATCTGCATATCTAAGGTTGTTGATATTTCTCCCAGCAAGCTTTTTTAAAATTAATTATTTTATTTTAATTGGAGACTAATTGTTTTACTATATTGTGGTTTTTGCCATACATAGACATGAGTCAGCCATAGGTGTACATGTGTCCCACCATCCCACCTCCCTCTCCACCCTATCTGTGGGATGGCAATTATATTTCCAGTTTTTTTAAGGAGTCTGCACCCTGTTCTCCATAGTGGCTGTACTAGTTTGTATTCCCACCAACAGTGTAAGAGGGTTCCCTTTTCTCCACACCCTCTCCAGCATTTATTCTTTGTAGACTTTTTGTTGGTAGCCATTCTGACTGGCATGAGATGGTAACTCATTGTGGCTTTGATTCACATTTCTCTGATAATAAGTGATGTTGAGCATCTTTTCATGTGTTTGCTAGGTATCTGTATGCCTTCTTTGGAGAAATGTCTGTTTAGTTCTCAGTCTCATTTTTTGATTGGGTCATTTTTATTTCTGGTATTGAGCTTCATGAGTTGCTTGTATATTTTGGAGATTAATTCTTTGTCAGTTGCTTCATTTGCTATTATTTTCTTTCATTCTGAAGGTTGCCTTTTCATGTTGCTTATAGTTTCCTTCATTGTGCAAAAGTTTTTAAGTTTAATTAGGTCCCATTTGTTTATTTTTGTTGTTATTTCCATTACTCTGGGAGGTGGATCATAGAGGATCTTGTTGTGATTTATATCAGAGAGTGTTCTGCCTATGCTTTAATATAAGAGTTTTATAGTTTCTGGTCTTACTATCCTGGCAGTCTTGATTTCAGCTAGTGAGACATCTAACCAACTACCACCTCTTTAAGCATCTTGACAACTTTTTGCAGGAAAAAATTTTTTGTGTGTGGGAAAGCTCTTTCACAACCAACAGGAGGCAGAAAATGCTTTCCAAGTGTTTGTCAAATCCTGAAACATGGATTTTTACACTACAGCAATAAACAAACATTTCTTATTGGTAAAAATGTGTTGATTGTAATGTCTCCTATTTTGATTAATAAAGATGTGTTTGAGCCTAGTTATAATGATTTAAAATTCAGTCTAAAACCGCAATTATATTTGCACCAACTTAAAAGAAACTGTCTTAAGATTTGCACTATGAAAGTTTTCTTGCTTACACCCTGGTAACCATCCCCTAAGGTGGAACAGAGAGTCCTGAAAAGTGGAAAGCAATTATAAATGAATCAGAAATATTTTTTTTCTTTGAAATAAATGGTTTTTCTGGAAATTTTCTGCCTTTTGGTAGGTTGGGGAACATTCTTCTATATCAGATGGAACTACAGCACATTATGACTGTAGACTCCAAGTTGTATAGGTGACTTTTATTACTCTACCCTGAAGAGCAGTTATTACAATAGTAGGTTTAAAATGGAGTTTTGAGTTTTCTTAAAAGTAACAAGACTGTAAATGCTTCACAAAATTAGCTTATTTTGTTTTCTAAAAAACCCATGCAGCTCCACAGATGAGCTTATTTCTAGGTCCTCAGCAGGATGTCTATTTAAGATAATGTCTGTTTAAGGTATTTTCCATCAATGAAAGTATATGTTAATTTCATAATTATTAGTTTAAGTTTCTCTTGGGAGTAGTTATGACTCTGAAGGTTGAAAGATCCTTATTAAAAAACATTTTTTTTAAAGAAACCCTTCTATTTCTAAAAATGCTTTCCTTTTCCATTTTGGAAATAATTCTAACACTAACCATCATGTTTCAGAAAGTAATGATTTTTTAGAAGTGTTTAGATGTATGTAACAATGTAAATATTTTTCATTAACACAAACTGTTTACCACAGCTGGAGATTCATGGACAAAAGACAATAAAAAAAACTCTTGGAAAATTTCCTTCACATTTCAATTAGTCTATATCCATCTTGAGAAACTAAGGGCAGGCATAGGAAGAAGAGATGGTTAAGAATGTAGATTGCTGATATTAACAGGAGACTTTTGATAAAAACAGACACCAATACGAGTTGATAACTGAGGTTAAACTGTTACATATGTGCTACCTCATTTGAGCATCTGAGGGAAGGGCTTGGATAAATGCACTTCTATGAGACAGCTCTTCAGAGGTGAAAATGGTAGCAAAGCAACTCAACATGATTTATGTCCTTCAAACTGTGGGATAATAATTTATCTGGTTTTGAACAATTAATTTGCTAGATACTGATTGTTTCATTATTTCAAGTATAACTCATAGGGGTTAATGGAGATTATTTTTTAGCCACCAGTTCCTTAGATAAAGACACCAATATCTCATAGCATGTAACAAATTAAACTAATTTGACATCTGCTAGAACTATTTCCTTTCAATATTTGAAAATCACTGTGGTAAGCACTGGGGATAACCTCTCCCTCCATATAAATGACAGTGAAACTAGACTGGGAGGAAGTGAGAGAAAAAAGACCAGAGGAAGAAACATATTACAATAATTCCAAGATCAATTATTAATATAAAATTTAACCCGTAATTTAAAAAAAAACTGCCAACAAACAAAAGTACAGGACTAGAATGCTTCACAGGTGAGTTTTACCAAACACTTAAAGAAGACTTTAAAATGAAATTAAAAGATGCTTGCTCCTTGGAAGAAAAACTATGACCAACCAAGGCAGTATATTAAAAAGTAGAGACATTACTTTGCTGACAAAGGTCTGTCTAGTCAAAGCTATGGTTTTTCCAGTAGTCATGTATGGATGTGAGAGTTGGACCATAAAGAAAGCTGAGCGCCAAAGAATTGATGCTTTTGAACTGTGGTGTTGGAGAAGACTCTTGAGAGTCCCTTGGACTGCAAGGAGATCAAACCACTCAATCCTAAAGGAAATCAGTCCTGAATACTCACTGGAAGGATTGATGCTGAAGCTGAAGCTCCAATACTTTGGCCACCTGATATGAAAAACTGACTCACTGGATAAGAAAGACCCTGATGCTGGGAAAGATTGAAGGCACAACAGAGGATTAGATGGTTGGATGGCAACACCAACTCAATGGACATGACGGGGAAGCCTGGCGTGCTGCAGTCCATGGGGTCACAAAGAGTCGGACATGACTGGGCGACTGAACTTAACTGAAAGAAGACTTAATACTTATCCTTCTCAAACTATCCCAAAAAACTGAAGAGAAAGGAAGGCTTCCAAACTCATTTTGTGAGGTCAGCATTACCATGCTACTAAAACCAGACAAATATACACAAAAAAGAAAAAAAAATTACAGGCCAAGATTCCTGAACATAGATGCTAAAAATCCTCAACAAAATATTGGCAAACCAAATTTAGGAATACATTAAAAGGATCAAACATCTTGATCAAGTAGAATTTTTCCCAAGGATGTGGGGATGGTTCAATATCCACAAATCAGTCAATGTGATTCACCACATTAACAAAATGAAGGATAAAAATTATATGATCATCTCAATAGATGCAGAAAAGCATTTAATAAAATCCAACATCTATTAGCAATAAAAACTTAACAAAGTGGGTATGTATCTCAACATAATAAAGGCCATATATGACACACCCTGGAGAAGGGAATGGCTGCCCGCTCCAGTATTCTTGCCTGGAGAACTCCGTGGACAGAAGAGCCTGGCAAGCTACAGTCTGTGGGGTCACAAAGAGTCAGCATAGATTGAATAACTAACACTTTCACAATATACCTACACCTAACATCACACCTAATGGTGGAAAGCTGAAAGCATTTCCTCTAAGATCAGGAATAAGAGAAGGATGCCCACTCTCATCCACTTTTATTCAAAATAATATTGTAAGTCCTAGACACAGCAGTAAGAGAAGAAAAAGAAATAAAAGGAATTCAAATTGAAAACAAAGAAGTAAAATTGACACTATTTACAGATGACATGATACTATATATAGAAACCCTATGAACTCCACCAAAGAACTATTAGAACTAATAAATAAATTCAGTAAAGTTTCAGGATACAAACAATATACAGAAATATATAGTGTTTCTATACACGAATAACAATCAGAAGAGGAATTAAGAAAACAATCCCATTTACAATTGCATCATAAAGAATACAATACCTAAGAATAAATTTAACCAATGAGGTGAAAGATCTGCACTCTGAAAACTGCTGCTGCTGCTGCTAAGTCGCTTCAGTCATATCCAACTCTGTGCAACCCATAGATGGCAGCCCACCAGTCTCCTCTGTCCCTGGGATTCTCCAGGCAAGAATACAGGAGTGGGTTGCCATTACTCTGAAAACTATAAGACATCAATGAAAGAATTGAAGACAACAGAAATAAATGGAAAGACATACCATGTTCATGAATTGGAATAATTAATGTTAAAATACCCATCTTACCCAAAGCAATCTATAATTCAAAGCAATTCCTATCAAAATGCCAATGGAATTTTTCACATAACTAGAAAAAAAATTCCTAAAATTTATATGGAAGCATAAAAGATAGTAAATAGCCAAAGCAATCTTGAGAAAGAAGAACAAAGCTGGAAGTAAAATTATACTACAAAACCATAATAATCAAAACACATATGGTACTAGCATAGAAACAAATGCATAGATCAATGGAGCAAAATAGAAAGTCCAAATAAACGCAAGCTTATGTAGTCAATTAATCTTTAAATAAGCCCATGTTTACACAGTCAATTAATTTTTGACAAATGAGGCAAGAATATAGAATGGGGAAAAGATAGCCTCTTTAATAAATGGTGGTGGAAAAACTAGACAGTTACATACAAAGAATCAGACTGGACTACTTTCTTACACCATATAAAAATAAACTCAAAATAGATTAACAAATTAAATGTAAGATCTGAAACCATAAAACTCTTAGGAGAAAAAATAGGCAGTATGATCTTTGACATTCAGTTCAGTTCAGTCGCTCAGTCATGTCCAACTCTTTGTGACCCCATGATAGCAGCACGCCAGGCCTCCCTGTCCATCACCAACTCCTGGAGTTCACTCAGACTCATCCATCGAGTTGGTGATGCCATCCAGCCATCTCATCCTCTGTCATCCCCTTCTCCTCCTGCCCCCAATCCCTCCCAGCATCTTAGTCTTTTCCAATGAGTCAACTCTTCGCGTGAGGTGGCCAAAGGACTGGAGTTTCAGCTTTAGCATCATTCCTTCCAAAGAAATCCCAGGGTTGATCTCCTTCAGAATGGACTGGTTGGATCTCTTTGCAGTCCAAGGGACTCTCAAGAGTCTTCTCCAACACCACAGTTCAAAAGCATCCATTCTTCAGCGCTCAGCTTTCTTCACAGTCCAACTCTCATATCCATACATGACCACTGGAAAAACCATAGCCTTGACTAGACGGACCTTTGTTGGCAAAGTAGTATCTCTGCTTTTGAATATGTTATCTAGGTTGGTCATAACTTTCCTTTTAAGGAGTAAGTGTTTTTTTTTTAATTTTTATTTTCACTTTATTTTACTTTACAATACATGGCTGCTATCACCATCTGCAGTGATTTTGGAGCCCAAAAAAATAAAGTCTGACCCTGTTTCCACTGTTTCCCCATCTATTTCCCATGAAGTGATAGGACCAGATGCCACGATCTTTGTTTTCTGAATGTTGAGCTTTAAGCCAACTTTTTCATTCTCTTCTTTCACTTTCATCAAGAGGCTCTTTAGTTCTTCTTCGCTTTCTGCCATAAGGGTGGTGTCATCTGCATATCTGAGGTTATTGGTATTTCTCCCAGCAATCTTGATTCCATCTTGTGCTTCTTCCAGCCCAGCGTTTCTCATGATGTACTCTGCATATAAGTTAAATAAGCAGGGTGACAATATACACTCTTGATGTACTCCTTTTCCTATTTGGATCTTTGACATTAGTCTTATCAAAAATTTTTTGTCACCTCAGGCAAGGGGAACAAAAGCTAAGTTAAACGAATCTACAACAAATTAAAAAGCCTTTTCACAGTGAAGGAAACTATCAACAAAACTCCTTACTGAGTGGGAGAGAATATTTGCTAATGATATATCTGATAAGGGGCTAATATCCAAATTATACAAAGAAATTACAAAACTCAATATCCAAAAAGCAATCCAAGTGAAAAAAAAGAGCAGAGGACCTGAGTAGGCATTTCTCCAAAGAAGACATACTGAGAGCCAGCAGACACAAGAAATGATGATCATCATCACTAATTATCAGGGAACTGCAAATCAAAACCACAGGGAGATATTGCCTCACACTGGTCAGAATAGCTATTATCAAAAAGACAACAGAAAACAACTGTTGGCAAGGATGTGAAGAAAAGCAAACCCCTGTGCACTCCTGGTGGGAATGAAAATTGGTACAGCTACTATAGGAGGTTGGTGAAAATTGGTACAGCCACTATAGCCAAAATAGTAGAGGTTTCTCAAAAAATTAAAAATATAACTACCATATGACCCAGGAATTCTACTTCTGGATATTTTTCAAAAGAACACAAAAACACTAATTTGAAAAGATACGTGCATTTCTGTGTTTATTGAAACATTACTTACAATAGCCATGAAATGGAAGCAACCTAAATGTCCATCCCTAGATGAATGGATAAAGAAGATGCAGTATATTCTTTCTCTTTATACACACACATATATGGGCTTCCCTGATGGCTCAGAGGTTAAAGCGTCTGCCTGCAATGGGGGAGACCCGGGTTCGACCCCTGGGTCGGGAAGATCCCCTGGAGAAGGAAATGGCAACCCACTCCAGTATTCTTGCCTGGAGAGCCCCATGGAGAGAAAAGCCTGGTAGGCTACAGTCAAAGGGGTTGCAAAGAGTCAGACAAGACTGAGCTACTTCACTCACTCATATACATATATACATACACACACACACACACCTATCATGGGGCATGGGTATGAATTCATTGCGTAGCAAACTGATAAGAGTAGCCTCAGTCATTGCCTAAACTGGTATATTGCTTTTAAGTAATAGAAGACCTGGCATCACTTATTAGAACAGGATAAAAAACCTCACCTTTCCCATGGTAATATATAAGGAATTTAAGAAGAATTACCTGTTCTTTAGCTAGAAGCATTGATTAAAATCCTGGTTCCCCTATCATACAATATCTACAATTGTATGGTATTGCATGGTAAGACATTAGTCATATGCTCTTGAGAATGTTACACACCTCTCTGAATCTCAGATTCCTTGGCTATAAAATGTGACTAGTAATTGTGACAATTACATATGATACTGTATGTAAAAGTTCCTACCACAAGGCTTAAAAGCGTCAACAAATACTAAATACCTTCCATTACTACTGATCCCCACCCCCAACCCATCCCATCATATGACTGGAACAAGACACAGTCCAAGAGACAATACTGGACCAGCACCTCAGCAAAGCTGACCACATTATGAAACAGCATACCTCACCATTGGTGAGCAGGACTCTCCATATTAACAGAACTCTGTAAATTCCAATATGGAGAAAATTTCCTTCCTAGAAGTATTACAGGAAAACTACTGCTTATAGAACAGGTTATGGAACTTCCAAGTACTTACGACTAAACTATTTTACTCAGCATCATTATGACCAGAGGGTTTATCAGTGGAGAGCAGTTGGTTTCCCAGTACCAAGATTAATCACTCTACCAGTAGGCAACTAACTCAAGAAGCAACCTGGACCTCTCATATGAGGCCTCTCCAAGACATAAATCATTGATATCAAAGACTAATAAAGAACTTAATTCACATCGGGCACCGTTTAAAATGTTTTAGTTATATTAACTGCTAATCATTTTATATTTAAGAAAAATTAAGGCTCAGAGACATTAAATAACTTAAGCTTACACAGAGATGGGATATAAATCCTGGCAGGATGGCTCCAGGGTCCACACTTCTAAATTTTCTACTGTACTGTCTATGCTACTAAGACCATTCTGTAACTGAGCACTCTGCCAGGTAAGCCACATGTTTAGCATAGAAAAGTAAAATAGACTTGTTACCCATAAGCACTTTATAATCTAAAAGATAAAATTTCAAACGACATAGATATACCATAGCTCTAGACACTGCCTAAAGGGAACGATTTGGGCAGCAGATGTGATAGAAATTCAGAGGAAATGAGAAAGGATTTCATAGAGAAGGCTGAGCTTAAAGAGCAATGTTTTGCGCCTGATAGACTTTTCTACAATGGCTTTCCTCTCGTGATATGGCTCTTTTAATGATTACTGTGGTTTACTGAACAGTTGATTCAATATCAAAGAAGAGCATCATTGCTGGGATGATTAATTAGCTGTAATGAAGCTTGGTTGCCTCATCTAAACTATACATTTATTTCCAGTCTTCTCCAAACTGCAGCATAGCTTTTTGTATAGTTTGTGCTTTCTATGTTTGAGTTGACTTTAATAAGCCTTATCCAGGACTTTTTGGCTAATAATCAATACCATTCTACCAATAACTTTAAAAATCTATAACCCGCCAAATCTTGGCTCTCTATATATTAATATTTGATGGCAGGTTCCTATGTACCATGGTTTTTACAAATGTGTATACTGACAGAGCAAAATTTGAAATTCAATTTGTACTTGATTAGAGATAAAAATGATTTCTGCACAACACTGCCTACCTACCTTTGCCATATTCAAATGACAATTGCTTAACTGCCATCTTGTGGCAAACAACACACACTGTTAAAAAAATATTCAATATTTCACAGTAAGAGTCAAGATTTCCAATTTAATGTCCTCTTAATGGGTGGTTCTGTATCTCTTTCACCTGTCCTTAGGATTGGATGGTTCTGTATCTCTTTCACCTGTCCTTAAGATAAACATTTTCTATTTTTTCTCGTCTGAGGTTTGTTGTATGCCAGAGTAACCTCAACATTTATACTTCAGTAGTTCTTTTATAACACCAATTTTGTTCTCTATTAAAAAAAGACCTTCCACTGGTTGGATAAATGCTTTTAAATGCACACGAATTTAATATTGTCCTTTTTTTGAGACAAACTATGAAGAAGTAGTGGAATATGAGACCATTATCCATACCCCCTCTCACACACAGGCTTTTTTAAACAGCATTGTGTACTTCATGCTGAAAGACCATGAATTAGTGACAGTAAATGAAATCTACCTTCACATTTTACTTCCAGTGATTTTATTTTCACTGTTCCTAAAGTTGGTCAATTCAATTTTTGAGCTTTTTAAATATGTGTTGAGAACAGCCTGATTTCCACCTCTCACAAACTTTGATTTGCACTTGGGTCTACTTATTTATTCCAACCTTTAAGTTAGTGCTTACATATTTAGATCTTAGATGTACCTCTGGCTAGAGAATGTATAAAGAAGAATATGCTTCAGAATCCAGTTTGTTTTGTTGAGTTGCTGTGCAACCAAGGAAGGCAATATGCATTCATAATTAAGTGTACTCTTTGTGGACTCAGATTATTCAGATCTATATCCTGAATCCCAGCTTTCTCTTTACTAGCTGTTTGACCTTGGGCAAGTCACTTAACATTTTCATGCTTTCTATTTCATAAATGTAAAATGGGGATCATAATGACATCTATCTCATAGGGCTATTGAGAGGATTAAATGAGTTAACACAGATTAAAGTTCTTTGAGTGGTGCCAGAGAGTGAGTATTCAAAAAAAAATGAGTTATTATGACTTGTTATTGACTGCTTATTGTTAGACATTGCTGCTGCTGCTGCTGCTGCTGCTGAGTCACTTCAGTCATGTCCGACTCTGTGCGACCCCATAGACGGCAGCCCACCAGGCTCCCCCAACCCTGGGATTCTCCAGGCAAGAACATTGGAGTGGGTTGCCATTTCCTTCTCCAATGCACGAAAGTGAAAAGTAAAAGGGAAGTTGCTCAGTCGTGTCTGACTCTTCGCAACCCCATGGACTGCAGCCCACCAGCCTCCTCCGTCCATGGGATTTTCCAGGCAAGAGTACTAGAGTGGGGTGCCATTGCCTTCTCCAGTTAGACATTGCATATTTTAAATAACATTGTTTATGCCTTTTAGTCTCTTAAGTCAGGTCATTCTGCTGATCTCTGACTCTCAATGTTCAATCATCTTGGCCTTTTAATTCGTACAGCAATTGTTTGTTGAGTCCCTAATATGTGGTCACACATAATTCTAAGTACTGGAGCTGCAAGAGTGAAAAGGACAGGCCATGTCCTGGCTCAGCTCACAACTGAGATGGTATTGGATGATAAATAGATAAATTCATGAACAGCATAAGTTCAGGAAGTAACTTGTACTAGAAAAAGTAGGACAGGGCGATATAATAAGGAATAAGGGAATCAGAAAATATTTAGACTCCAAGATAATCCAGATTATCTACAAAGTCAAAGGAATAAAGAAGTCATAGGAAATGAGACTAGAGAAGGAGGTCGGGACCAGATAACAGTGGACTTCATAGAGCATGTTAAGGACTTTAGATGTTATTCTAAGTGCAATGGAAATCCATCGGAGTGTTTTAAAGCAGGGAGTTACGTGATCCGCTGTATGTTTGCTTTTGAAAATACCATATTTTTCTGTTCCATCATTTTAAAAGCTGACAAGACTTATCTTCAGAGAATGAAGCATATATATAAATAAAAATAAATGTCAGAGATGACAAGAGTCCCTTCCTCAAGATGAGTTGCATTTACACCCATAAGTTCCTTGAGATACCTCTTTATAACAAATTCTCCCTTTTGTCCTTAAGATATTTCTCAATGTTTTCTGCTGATTTCCAACCAGCCAAAATATTTCTAATTACTTCACTCTACTACCTCTAAACTTGCAAAATTCATTCTCTTTACCTTTCTCAAAATACTGATTTCACTTTTATTTCCCTTAAAAACATTTCACTTAAAAAACATGGTCTTCTAATGTCCTACAAGTTCAAAGCATCTGAATCTACAGTCCTTTTTTTCCCTTCCTTTTGATTGTACTGCATGGCTTGCAAGATCCTGACCAAGGATTGCACTCGAGCCACAGTAGTGAAAGCGTTGAGTCCTAACCACTGGACCACCAGGGAATTCCCAGAACCTACAGTCTTTTGATGACACTCCTGTGTATTCTTCTGTCTTTTTCTGTGACAGAACTAAGAACCAAATGATTAACAGATATAGGGCACACCGAGGTGCTACAGACTGTGGGAAACTAATAAAATGTCAAGTAATGGGAATAGACCCTGCCACACAGAAGAAATGTGCCCTCCAAGTAAATAAAATCACAGTCACGTGGCACTGATGAGCTGCTGACACAGTGATATTAATGGATAAAACAACTTCTCAAATGTAAGAGTACAACCATGAGGTGTTAAGAAGTGTGATATTCAAAGATTTAAGCTGGCAGGTAGCACCAAGGAAAGTCTGGTAGCTGGTAACAGGACTTCAGTCACAGGGATACAGCTTGGGGTCAGAATGGACAGGAACAAGGCAGAGTCTCCATCCCTCAAGATTTGGTAGCTTATCAGAAAAGTCTTAGGGAACAGGTAGAGACCCAGTTACTTGCACTAGGATAAAAAGTTGGAAAAAGAACTACAATCAAGTTTGCCTTAATATTAAATTCCTCATGTCTTATATAACAGCTTGATGTACTTGTCCCAAAGCAGGAGATATGCATGTATCTACAATTGGTAGGGAGCTGAGACCAAAGACCCAAAATGTAGCACAACTTACTATATTGCCTTCATTTATGAATTGAATATTGATGGAGAGAGCAGCTTCAAGCAGTGAATACTCTATCTATTTGTAGCTTGAACTACTGTTCTCTCTCCTCAGTAAAGGTCAACTTTTTGAGATGCAAGTCTATTCCCTAACAACTCAAGCGAGACCAAAAAAATAGCTTCTCAGAGGCACTAAACACTTCCCATTTGATAATGTTTTTCGTCTCGAGTCATGGAAACTAATGCCTTTATAGAAAAGCAAGAAAGGAGGTCTGTGCACACAGGGAATCAGGCAGGTCACTGAACACATTGCTGGCCAAACAGCTAACTGCATAATAAAGTAGTTCAGAGTAACATCACTGAGAAATTGCATTTTTATACCCTATCTTTCTCAATCTAAAGGGACCCGAGGCAAAGTGAAACCAACCAATACATGGCCTCAAACAAAAAGCAAAATTTAATGTTAGCTTGCAAGTCTCAAATTAATGTTTATACTTACCTCCTCTCAAAATGCTGCTGCTTCAGTCAAGCAAGTAAACTTTTATGATCTTAGTGGAGCTTTCTAGTTTAAGATTAAAAGAAAAATGTATGTTTCAAATGAGTTATTGACTTTCTGGACCAGAGCAAATCTTTCTGATCTTACAATGGTTGGGCTTCTTTCCTAGGTCTTTGCGAAAGGGACTGAAATTTGCTATGAACTGCTGTTTCTTATTTTCAACTATGCCTAATGCAAAAAAAAAAAATCACTGAAGTGCCCAAACAAATATTACAAATGTCAGAACAGATTCTAATTCCTCCATTACCCTACAATTGGAGAGAGTCACACAGAGATGGTGAAGTAATCTAAACCACATAGCCTTGAAAAGCTAAATGTAAAATGTTGACTAGGTGAATACTGCAGAAGTTTGAGGACTCTCACTTTTGGTGTCAGGGTCAACACTTCCAAGGAATCTGTTTAGTGACTCTTCCATTAAAAAGCTTTATTAATCACATAAAGGCTGCTTCCTTGATTTCAGTATTGTATTTCCATCGTACTCATTCTGAAATCACTAGGAATGAATACATTGATGCTGAATGCTTCTAGAGATGACACATTACACTTTAAATTAGAGCCAACCCAAATGCATGAACATTGCTTGGAGATTCTATTACATACTCCATCTCCCATTCCACTGAGGCATTATTCCAAACCGTAACTGTCCTCCAGAGGGCCTGTAATCAGCGCTGGCTCCATAATTTGCAGGACCCAGTGCAAGATGAAAATGCAGGACCATTTATTCAAAAAGGAAGATAAAAATATTTTTCTTTGTTCAGCAGTTTCTGTCTCAATTTCTCAAGATGTTCTTTTTATTTTTGATTTCATTGGAATATAGTCATCTAACAATGTTGTGTTAGTTTCTGCTGTACAGCAAAATGAATCAGTTGTAGGTATACATTTATCTCCTCTCTTAGATTTCCTTCCTATACAGGTCACCACAGAGCATTTAGTAGTTTCCTGTGCTACACAGTAGGTTCTCATTAAAGATGTTCTTTTAATTACTATAGAATTCAGCACTCCCTTAGGTACAGAGATACTCCCAGGACACTCACAGCAGTAGGAGTGTAGACAATC
Organism: Capra hircus; assembly: GCF_001704415.2. Lineage (NCBI taxonomy): Eukaryota > Metazoa > Chordata > Mammalia > Artiodactyla > Bovidae > Capra > Capra hircus. The sequence continues at coordinate 28,474,532 of NW_017189517.1, forward strand.
ATAGTTGCCCAGTGCCCTGCTCCACCACCTAAGGAATGGGATGTGCACACCTGACCCCCACCCTTCAACATACCATACCCGTGCCTTTGTCAGTGATGGAGGGTGGCAGCAGAAACTGGGCAGGGGAGTAGACAGGAAAGGATCAGACCTGGAGAGGCAACTGGAGGCAAACCATGCCTGGGCTGAGTCACTTCTGATCCAGTGCTCCTAAATCAGAGCAATGCTCCACTTTCCAATTGGAATTTGCTTACAAAATAAATTCAAAAGTAAAATGATCAAGAATTTCAAGACAGCAATCACAGAGTACAAAACTCCAAGTCCAGAACCCCCTTCTAAGTAGGGGCCCCATGTGACTGCACAGGTCACTCTGCAATGAAACTGGCTTTGGCCCTAACACACCCTTGCCCCACCACAAAGAAAATAGAGGTATTTAGGCATGGATTTCTTTACTTTCTCAATCTGCCATCAACAAAGAGAGCAGTATCCTATATCCATCCTTTTCTTCTCACCATTTCATCAAGTGGCATATGCTTCCTTCTCATCAAAGCTAATTCATTTAGATGTGCTCTATGCCCCATCCAATTATCATTTCCTCCTATATTTTCCTCTACCAAAAGTATTTACTTTCCTAATTTTCAAATCTTCCTCCTTCTTGGCTCTTTTCCTCCAGGTTATAAGCATATTTAATCATTACCACATCTTTAAAACCCTCTACTGACCCTGAATATCCTTCTAACTATCCTATTTCTTTAACTTTCTGCAGTCAGGGCTCTAGAAATAATAATTTATCTTGAAAGTGTACCCCAAATCTGGCCTCCTTTAACCATCTCCGTTATTTCCCTAGTCCAAGCCAGAATCATCTCTTTCCTAAATTACTGCAATACCCTGCTAATTAGTCTACTTGCTTCCAATTCTTGCCTTTCTGGAATCCATTCTTCACAAAGCAATCACGGTGATTTTTTTTTTCCAAATATAAGTCAGGTCCTATTAATCTTCCACTTTAACCCCATGGCAGAAACCATCTATGGGGTACTTTTCATACATACAAGGTTTTAAGTTTTCTGTAGCCTTATTAATAAATTTTTTCTTTGTGATTTCTGCTATTATTTTATGCTTAGAAAGTTCCTTCTCAGGTGTAGTTAAATAAATATTCACCTTTTTCCTTGGTTTAAAATTTTTTCCTTCATATTCAAGTATTTAATTATATATTCAAATTATATATTTAATTATAAACTGATTTTTTAATATTTAAACAATTGTACCAGCAACACTTACTGAATGATACTTCCATAGCCCCTACTAAATCATAAGGTCATATTGGTCATATTCTAAATTCTTTATAAAATCAAGGGTTTTGTTGTTGGTAATGGTAGTGGTAATGGTGGGGGTTGTTTTTCTGCTAGACTATTTCTTTCCATTGATGCAAATACTGATTCTTATACCTGTTCCACATCTCCTCAGCCACTGGGGTTTGAAGTGAGGCAGGAGTGGGAATGGGATGAAGTTAGAAAATGTGATGTGACAAGGTCTCTCTTCCTTTTAAGAATTTCCTGGCTTATCTCTTTGTTTATTGCTCCAGATGATCCTTAGAATCTTTTCATACCATTCCAATATAAATTTTTCAGGATGTTGGAATAAAAATTGCATTGGGCTCATAAATTATTTTGAAAATAATTTAGCAATCTAAAACTATTCATTGTTGCTGTCCAGAGTTATAGCCTGCTTGGGCATTTGTCTTCTTTCATAGCTGTCTTTTTTTTTTTTTTCCCACACAAATCTCAATCCTTATGGGGTAAACTTAATTTTAGGTTTTTAGTTTTTTGTTTTTATAATCCTGGAAAACAAACTTTCTGGTAATATTTTCTAATGAGGTTTTGGAATTTAAGTGCAAGCTATTAATTTTATATGTGTTTGCGCTCACTCAGTTGTGTCTGACTCTTTGCAACCCCATGGACTACAGCTTGCCAGGCTCCAATATCCATGGAATTCTCAAGAATACTGGAATGGGTTGCCATTTCTTCCTCCAGGGGATCTTCCTGACACATGGATTGAACCCACATCTCCTGTATTGGCAGTCAGACTCTTTACCACTAGTGCCACCTGGGAAGCCCCTTACATGTATATATGTCCACCTTATTCTTATTCATTCTTATTCTAATAATTTTTAAGTTAAACTTCGTGGGATATTTTTCAGAGAACAATGACATAATCTATGAATAATGAAACTGCTGTCTGCTTATTTTCAATAGCTTTACTTGTCATTTCTGTTTTATGGTGTATTGTTCTTACTAGAGGTTCCATAATGTGATGATGATAATAATGATAATAACTGATAATAATAATAACAGCAGTAGCAGGGATAGAAGGCATTCTTATATTGTTTCTGATGTTAATGACTTTAGTATTTTACCTTCTGAATCATTGCAGCAAAACGATCTGACCTTCAGTCAGTTTAGTTCAGTCACTCAGTTGTGTCCAACTCTTTGCGACCCCATGAACTGCACGCAGCACACCAGGCCTCCCTGTCCATTACCAGCTCCCGGAGTCTACCCGAGCCCATGTCCATTGAGTTGGTGATTCCATCCAATCATGTCATCCTCTGTCATCCCCTTTTCCTCCTGCCCTCAATCTTTCCCAACATCACGGTCTTTTCAAATGAGTCAGCTCTTCAGATCAGGCGGCCAAAAAATTGGACTTTCAACCTCAACATCAGTCCTTCCAATGAACACCCAGGACTGATCTCCTTTAGGATGGACTGGTTGGATGTCCTTGCAGTCCAAGGGAGTCTCAAGAGTCTTCACCAACATCTCAGTTCAAAAGCATCAATTCTTCGATGCTCAGCTTTCTTCACAGTCCAACTCTCACATCCATACATGACTACTGGAAAAACCATAGCCTTGACTAGATGGACCTTTGTTGGCAAAGTAATGTCTCTGCTTTTGAATATGCTATCTAGGTTGGTCATAACTTCCCATCCAAGGAGTAAGCGTCTTTTAATTTCATGGCTGCAATCACCATCTGCAGTGATTTGGAGTCCAAAAAGATAAAGTCTGACACTGTTTCCTCATCTATTTCCCATGAAGTGATGGGACCAGATGCCATGATCTTCGCTTTCTGACTGTTGAGCTTTAAGCAAACTTTTCACTCTTCTCTTTCACCTTCATCAAGAGGCTCTTTAGTTCTTCTTCACTTTCTGCCATAAAGGTGGTGTCATCTGCATATCTGAGGTTATTGATATTTCTCCCGGCGATCTGAATTCCAGCTCGTGCTTCATCCAGCCCAGCATTTCTCATGATATACTCTGCATATAAGTTAAATAAGCAGAGTGACAATATACAGCCTTGAGGTACTCCTTTTCCTATTTGGAACCAGTCTGTTGTTTCATCTCCAGTTGTTTTACTGTTAACATATATTTATCATAAACACACCAATTTATTAACTAATGATGGGAATATAGTATTTTTCTCAAACAATAACTTTTTATTGTTATATACTATACAAACTATAAAGTTTACTTTAATTGGAAAATCTGGTTGTTTTTAGTATATTTACATAGCCATGCAACAGTAACACTACCTAATTCCTGAACGTTTTCATTAACCTCATAAGAATTTTCATACACTCCAACAGTCTTTACTAATTAGCCCCTTATCCCAACCCTGGCAATCATTAATCTACTTGCTATCTCTATGGATTTTCCTATTCTGGACATTTCATATAAGTGGAATTATACAATATGAGGCCTTTTCTTTCCAACTTCTTTCACTTAGCATATTTACAAGGTTCATCAATGTTATAGAATGTATTAACATTAGTGCTGCATACAGTTTTTATTGCTGAGTAATACTCTAACATATGGTTTTACAAAATTTTCTTTACCTGTTCACTCTTTGATGGATACTTGGCCTTAGAAAGGATCACTATGAACAAAGCTAGTGGAGGTGATGGAATTCCAGTTGAGCTATTTCAAATCCTGAAAGATGATGCTATGAAAGTGCTGCACTCAATATGCCAGCAAATTTGGAAAACTCAGCAGTGGCCACAGGACTGGAAAAGGTCAGTTTTCACTCCAATCCCAAAGAAAGGCAATGCCAAAGAATGCTCAAACTACCGCACAATTGCACTCATCTCACATGCTAGTAAAGTAATGCTCAAAATTCTCCAAGCCAGACTTCAGCAATATGTGAACCGTGAACTTCCAGATGCTCAAGATGATTTTGGAAGAGGCAGAGGAACCAGAGATCAAATTGCCAACATCCGCTGGATCATCGAAAAAGCAAGAGAGTTCCAGAAAAACATCTATTTCTGCTTTATTGACTATGCCAAAGCCCTCGACTGTGTGGATCACAATAAACTGTGGACAATTCTGAAAGAGATGGGAATACCACACCACCTGACCTGCCTCTTGAGAAACCTATATGCAGGTCAGGAAGCAACAGTTAGAACTGGACATGGAACAGACTGGTTCCAAATAGGAAAAGGAGTACATCAAGGCTGTATGTTGTCACCCTGCTTATTTAACTTCTATGCAGAGTGAATCATGAGAAATGCTGGGCTGGAAGAGCACCAGCTGGAATCAAGATTGCTGGGAGAAATATTAATAACCTCAGATATGAAAATGACACCATCCTTATGGCAGAAAGTGAAGAGGAACTAAAAAGCTTCTTGATGAAAGTGAAACAGAAGAGTGAAAAAGTTGGCTTAAAGCTCAACAGTCAGAAAACGAAGATCATGGCATCCGGTCCCATCACTTCATGGGAAATAGATGGGGAAAGAGTGGAAACAGTGTCAGACTTTATTTTGGGGGGCTCCAAAATCACTGCAGATGGTGACTGCAGCCATGAAATTAAAAGACGCTTACTCCTTGGATGGAAAGTTATGGCCAACCTAGATAGCATATTGAAAAGCAGAGACATTACTTTGCCAACAAAGGTCCGTCTAGTCAAGGCTATGGTTTTTCCTGTAGTCATGTATGGATGTGAGAGTTGGACTGTGAAGAAAGCTGAGCACCGAAGAATTGATGCTTTTGAACTGAGGTATTGGTGAAGACTCTTAAGAGTCCCTTGGACTGCAAGGAGATCCAACCAGTCCATTCTAAAGGAGATCAACCCTGGGATTTCATTGGAAGGAATGATGCTAAAGCTGAAGCTCCAGTCCTTTGGCCACCTCATGTGAAGAGTTGACTCATTGGAAAAGACTCTGATGCTGGGAGGGATTGGGGGCAGGAGGAAAAGGGGACGATAGAGGATGAGTTGGCTGGATGGCATTACTGACTCGATGGACACGAGTTTGGGTGAACTCCGGGAGTTGGTGATGGACAGGGAGGCCTGGCGTGCTGTAATTCATGGGGTCACAGAGTTGGACACGACTGAGCGACTGAACTGAACTGAACTGAGTTGTTTCCACATTTTGGTGATTATAAATAATGCTCCAATCAACATTCACATGTAAGGTTTTGTGTAACTATATTTTCAATTCTCTTGAGTATATTACTTAGGAACTTTTTTTTTATTTGTTTCTTTAGGGACTTAGTGTATTTCTCAAGATTTTATAAGATCATATTCTTGTAAGTAGAAATAGTTGTACTCATTTCTTTATGATCTGGTTACCTTTTATTTCTTTTTCTTGCCCAATTTTCCTTGCTAATTCACCACTAAAATAGAGGTGGTGGGAGTGGACATCCTTGTCTTCTTCCTGATATTGTGGCATTGTTGGGAGGCACTCTCAGTCTTTGGTCAAGTATGATGTTAGCTGTGGTAATTTTGTAAATGTGCTTTATCAGGTTCAGGGAGTTCCCTTATATTCCTAGTTTTTATCATAAAAAGAATGAATATTTTTGTCAGGTGGCTTTTTCTATCTATTGGGATGCTTGTGGGGTTTTTATTTTTTTATTCTATTGATATGATGTACTCTATGGATTTGACATATTAAACCAACAATTCAACCAAACAACCATGGTTTAGATAAATCCTCACTGGTCAAGTATACAAGCTTCATATAATATATAATCACATAATATATAACTATATAAATAAATGATTATATATAAATATATAACATATGATTATATAGTATATACAATACATATAATCCTTATATGTTTCTGAATTTTGTTTACTAGCATATTACTGAGGATTTTTGTGTCTATATTCATAAAGAATATTGGTTTACAATTTTCTTATCATGTGATCTTCCTGTCTAGGTAATCTGGTCTTATACAATGAACTGGCACATATTTCCTATTCTTCTACTTTTAGAAAAGTTTGTGAAGGATTGCTTCAAAATTAATAATGTTAATTCTTCCTTAAATGTTTGGTAGGAATCACCAGTGAATCCCTCTGGTCTTGAGTTTTTCTTTGTGGGAAGCTTTGATTACCAGATCAATTACTGTATTTGATATATACATCTACATTTTCTATTTTTTCTTGAGTCAGTTTCAATATTTTGTATTTAGGAAAATGTCCATTTCATCAGTTATCTAATTTTTTGGCCTACAACTGTTTAGTATTCCCTTATAATCTTTTTTCATTTCTGAAAGGTTGATAGGAATTTCCTATTTCATTCCTGGTTTAAATCATTTGAGTATTTTTATTTTTCTTGGTCAGTCTAACTAAAGTTCTGTCAATATTGTTGATTTTTCATTCAAATTTTGGTTTCCTTGATTTCTCTCTTTTTTAAATTATCTATTTCCTTTATTTCCATTCATACTCTTCCTTTTGCTTATTTTTGATTTAGTTTGTTCTTCTTTTTCTAGTTTCTAAAGGTGAAAGCTAAAGTTAATAATTTGAAGTGAATTTCTATCTAGTTAAACCTTTAGTTAAACCTCTTAAGTTTCATTATACATATTTAATTTTTCACTCACTTCAAAGTAATTTCTAATTTCACTTACGATTTCTACTATGACCCACTGGTTACTTTAAAGTGTGTTACTTAATTTTCACATATTTGTTAATTTCCCAGAATTTTTTTGTTGATTTCTAATTTCACTCCATTATGATTGGAGAACATTATATCATATCAAAATTGAATTTAACTGTGATTTTTCTATGGACCTACAGGGTAAGATTTGTTGATGGTGGTATGTTACTTATTTACTGATATTTCTGAACTAGTTCTGAAAAGTGTTATTTTTTATATGCAGCCACTGAGCTCTCTGCTTGGTTAGCTTAGTGGTCAGCTAATGATTAGACAAAGATTTCATTAAACATTTGAACCAATAAGTCTCCCAGTCTTTGCCAGGGGCTCTGTGTGCATGTTAGGGGAAAACATCAAGACTCAGGCTGCTTTAGTTTTCATTTCCTGCTTATGCAGAACCTCAAGATCAGCCAGAGTTGAAAGCTTAATGCCTTCTCAGACCTTTCCTGAGCATGTGCACAGCTACATAGGGCCTTGGGCATGCACACAGGCTTCTAAATTTCCAGCATTGTGTCAAAGCTTTTCAAAGCCCTTATAGACTTCATCCCCCAGCTTTTCTTTTTAAACTTCATGGTTAGTCTATTGTTTGCCTCAACTGTTATCCACAACCTCAGGCAGCTGCAAAGTTAATTACTTCCCTGTAACTGGTTTCAGCAATTATTCCTGAGGAAAAGGCTTTTCACACTGGGTTAGCTCTGGGTCAGGTCAAATGAAGATAAGTCTTAAAACTGAGGTTATCTATGGAACTGACAGACAAGTCAAATAATAGCAATTTGCCGAAAGTGGGGTTTGAAAGTTCCAACCCCATTCTGACTGCTCCAGTGGCTGCTGAGCTATTGATTTTCACCATGATTGTGGGCTTTGGGGTTTAGAGGCTAACAATGGAGATTGGGAGAGGAATTTAAGAACAGGGAATGTTAGTATGCCACAAGGTTTACTGTTCTTACCAAGATTCAGCTTTTTTTCGTGAATAAACACAGTACAGAATGACCCAAACACGTGATTTATATCGAGTCCTGAAAAAGATGATTCCGACAATTTGTTGTCAGTGTTCTCATTTTATCATGGTGGAGAGGATTTTCAGAGTTTCTTTGTCTGCCATTCCCACTGACATCACTCTACTTGTTTTACTTTTTGAGAGAACAATCTTAACCTAAATTTTATTTTTTTTAAACACATGTCATAAATATTCATGAAATATCATTAGAAAATAAAGCAGAAAAATTTTAAATCACCCAAAGCATTACCTTCTATTTTTAATATTTGATGTATATAAGAGATGTCAAAAGTATTTCATCTCAAGTGCCAACTTTAGTTGATTTATAATAACTACATTGAAAATGGGATCAACAAAGTTTTTGAGACTGTACCTAGGCTTGTGTGCATGCATGCTCAGTCATTCAGTCATGTCCAACTCTTTGCGACCCCATGAACTGTAGCCTGCAAGACTCCTCTGTTGGTGGGACTCTCCAGGCAAGAATACTGGAATGGGTTGCCATTTCCTTCTCCAGGGATCTTCCCACCCAGGGATCAAACCTATGTCTCCTGCATCCCCTGCATTTGGAAGCTGATTCTTTACCACTAAGCCACCTGGGAAGCCACTTCAGCTTGTATGAACAGCTTGATTAGTTTTGTTTGCCATGAATGTGAAACAAGAAGAGGCAGAAAGGTGCTACACATTTGTTATCTTTGGCAAATATGTTCAATTATTTGCCCTATGTGAATACATAATAATTTCCTCCCAATAATGAAATATTATGATGTGCATGTTACCTTCTTTTTACATATACCTTCTTTTTCACTTAGTAATATATAGTGACTATTTGTATCAATTAATATCTATATCTGCATTTTTAAACATAGTGATTAATTTTGCTTATCTTTTGTTATTTAATTTGTTTTCAAATTTACCTTTAAAAGTAACACTGTGATGAAAAGCTTGCATGCAACCTTTGTACATTAGATAAAGCATTTCCTTCAGACAAACTTATAGAACTGAAATTGCTGGTTTAGAATGTATTATAATTTTAACATTTTTATTTATATTATTCAATGTCATTCCATAAAATTTGTAGCAATTTATAATTCTACCAGCAACATATTAAATAACTAATACCCTAAAACTTTATCAACATTGTATGGCATCATTATTATAATTTTTGTCATATGATAACACAAAGTGATTATTTTATTTCCTTATTTTTCATTCCTTTATTAATGATCTTGGTCTTTTAAAAAACTTTTTGCTATATTCATCTTCCCTTTTGGAAGGGCCTATTTGGATGTACTGGAAGATTAATCTTTTTCTAATTGTCTTTAAACTATACTACCTATATTATATATTTTAAAAATTTATCTTGTATATGTAAAAATACATTTTTCAACTTGAAAAGTTTTGCTCTTAGAATTTAAGAGTAAATTGAAATTGCTGTGGAATGAAAATTAATTTCTTATAAACTCTCAAAGTATAAATTTGCATAATCCTGGGACTCTTTTTGTTTCCCATTTGTCTACATGTAGCTTGTTATAATCTAAACACAAATTATTATTATTCCAAATTATTTTATTTATGGCCAAAATAAAAGCCTCACAGAGACTTTTAAGCTATTACTACCACATTATTGGACTGATGATCATCACTGTCTTTTTTTTCTCCCCCAAAGTACAGTAGTCTCTAATTTTAGAACTTTATAATTCATAAAGAGTATTTTTGTCTGTTCTCTTCTCACCTCAAAAGGTTAATCACTGACATCACTCTACTTGTTTTACTTTTTGATAATTATCTCCTACCTAAATGTTTTAATTCAATAGTAATCCATGAAAATAAACTTAATTTATACTAAAAGGCATAAAGGGAGGAATATAGTAAAAAAAGTACAAATGAATCAACAACTTCCCAAACTTACTTTTTCCCCACTAGAAAATAAGCTCTATTGCAAGGATTTTTTTTCTGTTTTATTTCATTAGTGTTTCCCAAGTGACTAGAAAAGTGCCTGGTATTTAAAAAGCTACTCCATCAACATTTGTTGAATACTTTAACAAACAAATGAAATAATAAATATTTAGGCACAATTACAGGTTGCCTTGGAGAAGGCAACGGCAACCCACTCCAGTACTCTTGCCTAGAAAATCCCATGGACGAAGGAGCCTGGTAGGCTGCAGTCCATGGGGTCGCGAAGAGTCAGACACGATTGAGCAACTTCACTTTCACTTTTCACTTTCATGCATTGGAGAAGGAAATGGCAACCCACTCCAGTGTTCTTGCCTGGAGAATCCCAGGGACAGTGAAGCCCAGTGGGCTGCCGTCTATGGGGTTGCACAGAGTCAGACACGACTGAAGCGACTTAGCAGCACAGGTTGCTTTCTTCCTTACTTTACGAAACTATGTGTAAGTATACAGTTTTCCTCTTATTTTTGCCATCATACTAAACAAATTGTTATACAATCTAATATTTTATCCATAAATTATAACTTGAACATCTCTCCACTAAGTTTTAGCTACCTTATTTTTCTAAGAGCTGCATGTTACTCCACAGTGAACATGGATCATTATCCACTGAACCATTATCTATTGACATAAATTTCCCACACAATGTTTTGTTATCTAAAAATTATGCAAGGAACATTCTTCTGTGTATGCATCACATTTCTATAGGATAGATTCATCCCTATGCGAAATTTTGTGTCAGTGTGGCCCAAATAGCTCTTCAAAAGTTTTACTAATTTACTCTGCCACAAACAGAGGGCTGATATTCCATTGCTGCACACTTGTGGAGTGCATTGGCTAGTGTCCTTCATTAGTCTGAGCCAGTGTCATTAAATGATTAATTTATTCAGCATCATCCCTGCTCCCCACAAAAATTATACAAAAGTTCCTTTCCTGCACACACTTAATCACACCCAATTGTATGTTCACAATCTTTTAAGTTTTTAAATCCAGTGGGTGAAAAATAAGACCTATTATTGATTCAATTTGATTGATTCAATTATTGATACCCCACGTCCAAGATAAGAGAAACCCCAGTAAGACAGTAGGTGCTGAGAGAGGGTATCAGAGGGCAGACAGACGGAAACCACAATCACAGGAAACTAGCCAATCTGATCACATGGACCACAGCCTTGTCTAACTCAATGAAACCAAGCCATGCCATGTAGGGCCACCCAAGGTGGACAGGTCATGGTGAAGATCTGACAAATGTGGTCCACTGGAGAATGGAATGGCAAACCACTTCAGTATTCTTGTCTTGAGAACACCATGAACAGTATGAAAAGGCAAAATGATAGGATACTGAAAGGGGAACTCCCCAGGTTGGTAGGTGCCCAATATGCTACTGGAGATCAGTGGAGAAATAACTCCAGAAAGAATGAAGGGATGGAGCCAAAGCAAAAACAATACACAGTTGTGGATGTGACTGGTGATAGAAGCAAGGTCTGGTGCTGTAAAGAGCACTATTGCATAGGAACCTGGAATGTCAGGTCCATGAATCAAGGCAAATTGGAAGTGGTCAAACAGGAGATGGCAAGAGTGAACATCAACATTTTAGTAATCAGCAAACTGAAATGGACTGGAATGGATAAATTTAACTCAGATGACCATTATATCTACTACTGTGGGCAGGAATCCCTTAGAAGAAATAGAGTAGGCATCATAGTCAACAAAATGGTCCAAAATGCCATACCTGGATACAATCTCAAAAATGATAGAATGATCTCTGTTCATTTCCAAAGGCAAACCATTCAATATCATAGTAATCTAAGTCTATGCCCCAACCAGTAACACTGAAGAAGCTGAAGCTGAATGGTTCTATGAAGACCTACAAGACCTTTTAGAACTAACACCCAAAAAAGATATCCTTTTCATTATAGGGGACTGGAATGCAAAAGCAGGAAACCAAGAAACACCTGGAGCAACAGGCAAATTTGGCCTTGGAATACAGAATGAAGCAGGGCAAAGGCTCATAGAGTTTTGCTGAGAGAATGCACTGGTCATAGCAAACACCCTCTTCCAACAACACAAGAGAAGACTCTACACATGGACATCACCAGATCGTCAACACTGAAATCAGATTGATTATATTCTTTGCAGCCAAAGATGGAGAAGCTCTATACAGTCAACAAAAACAAGACTGGGAGCTGACTGTGGCTCAGATCATGAACTCTTTATTGCCAAATTCAGACTTAAAATGAATAAAGTAGGGCAAACCACTAGACCATTCAGGTATGACCTAAATCAAATCCCTTATGATTATACAGCGGAAGTGAGAAAAATAGATTTCAGGGATCAGATCTGATAGACAGAGTGCCTGATGAGTTATGGATGGAGGTTTGTGACATTGTACAGGAGACAGGGAGCAAGTCCATCCCCAAGAAATCAAAATGCAAAAAGCAAAATGGCTGAATGAGGATGCCTTACAAATAGCTGTGAAAAGAAGAGAAGCAAAAAACAAAGGACAGAAGGAAAAATATACCCATTTGAATGCAGAGTTCCAATGAATAGCAAGGAGAGATAAGAAAGCCTTCTTCAGTGATCACTGCAAAGAAATAGAGGACAATAATAGACGGGGAAAGAGTAGAGATCTCTTCAAGAAAATTAGAGATACCAAGGGAACACTTTATGCAAAGATGGGCTCAATAAAGGACAGAAATTGTATGGACCTAACAGAAGCAGAAGATATTAAGAAGAGGTGGCAAGAATACACAGAAGAACTGTACTAAAAAGATTTTCACTACCCAGATAATCACGGTGGTGTGCTCACTGACCTAGAGCAAGACATCCTGGAATGTGAAGTCAAGTGGCCCTTAAGAAGCATCACTATGAACAAAGGTAGTGGAGGTGATGGAATTCCAGTTGAGCTGTTTCAAATCCTGAAAGATGATGCCGTGAAAATGCTGCACTCAATATGCCAGCAAATTTGGAAAACTCAGCAGTGGACATGGGACTGGAAAAGGTCAGTTTTCATTCCAATCCCAAAGAAAGGCAATGCCAAAGAATGCTCAAACTACTGCACAGAAGCTGAGCACAGAAGAATTGATGCTTTTGAACTCTGGAGTTAGAGGAGACTCTTGAGAGTCCCTTAGACTGCAAGGATATCCAACCAGTCCATCTTAAGGAGATCAGTCCTGGGTGTTCATTGGAAGGACTAATGCTGAAGCTGAAACTCCAGTAATTTGGCCACCTGATGCGAAGAGCTGACTCATTTGAAAAGACCCTGATGCTGGAAAAGATTGAGGGCCGGAGGAGAAGGGGACGACAGAGGATGACATGGTTGGATGGCATCACCGACTCAATGGACATGAGTTTGGGTAAACTTTGGGAGTTGGTGATGGACAGAGAGGCCTGGAGTGCTGCGGTTCATGGGGTCGCAAAGAGTTGGACATGGCTGAGTGACAGAAATGAACTCAACTGAACACATGGTAGCAAAGTAATGCTCAAATTCTCCAAGCCAGGCTTGAGCAATATGTGAACTGTGAACTTCCAGATGTTCAAGCTGGTTTTAAAAAAGGCAGAGGAACCAGAGATCAAATTGCCAACATCTGCTGGATCATCAGAAAAGCAAGAGAGCTCCAGAAAACATCTATTTCTGCTTTATTAACTATGCCAAAGCCTTTTACTGTGTGGATCACAATAAACTGTAGAAAATTATGAAAGAGATGGGAATACCAAACCATCTGACCTGCCTCTTGAGAAATCTGTATGCAGGTCAGGAAGCAACAGTTAGAAATGGACACGGAACAACAGACTGGTTCCAAATAGGAAAAGGAGTACATCAAGGCTGTATATTGTCACTCTGCTTGTTTAACTTACATGCAGAGTACATCATGAGAAGTGCTGGGCTGGAAGAAGCACAAGCTGGAATCAAGATTGCCAGGAGAAATATCAATAACCTCAGATATGCAGATGACATCACCCTTATGGCAGAAAGTGAAGAAGAACTAAAGAGCCTTTTGATTAAAGTGACAGAGGAGAGTGAAAAAGTTGGCTTAAAGCTCAAAATTCAGAAAACTAACATCATGGCATCTGGTCCCATCACTTCATGGGAAATAGATGAGGAAACAGTGGAAACAGTATCAGACTTTATTTTTCAGGGCTCCAAAATCACTGCAGATGGTGACTGCAGCCATGAAATTAAAAGATGCTCACACCTTGGAAGGAAAGTTATGACCAACCTAGATAGCATATTAAAAAGCAGAGACAAAAAAAAAAAAAAAAGGAGAGACATTACTTTGTCAACAAAGGTCCATCTAGCCAAGGCTATGGTTTTTCCAGTAGTTGTGTATGGATGTGAGAGTTGGACTGTAAAGAAAGCTGAGCAGTGAAGAATTGATGCTTTTGAACTGTGGTATTGGAGAAGACTCTTGAGAGTCCCTTAGACTGTAAGGACATCAAACCAGTCCATCCTAAATGAGATCAGTCCTGAGTGTTCACTGGAAATACTGATGTTGAAGCTGAAGCTCCAATACTTTGGCCATCTGCTGCGAAGAGCTGACTCATTTGAAAAAACCCTGATGCTGGGAAAGATTGAGGGCCGGAGGAGAAGGTAACGACAGAGGATGACATGGTTGGGTCACATCTCTGATTCAATGGACATGAGTTTGGGTAAACTCCAGGAGTCGGTGATGGACAGGGAGGCCTGGTGTGCTCCAGTCCATGGCATCGCACAGAGTTGGACTCGACTGAGTGACTGTACTGAACTGATTGATTCAATTTGCATTTACTTGATTACATATTAAGTTAAGCATTAACTTTTAATGTATTTATTGGTCATTTGTACTAGTTTTCCTATAAAATGCCTTTGATTCCTTTTCCATTGGATTATTTACTGTTTCTTGATTTATAGAAGTTCTTGAGATATTATAGATATCAATCACTTTCTATTATATGCATTATAAATATTTTGTCACATTTTTGTGAGTTTATTAGTGGTGTTTCTTGCCATATAGGAAATTTTGTGATTTGGGTGACTTCTGTCCTATTGGACTTTCCAGGTGGCACTAGTGGTAAAGAACCCACCTGCCAGTACAGGAGATGCAAGAGACATGGGTTCAATCCCTGGGTCAGGAAGATCCCCTGAGAATGGAAGGGCAACCCACTCTGGTATTCTTGCCTGGAGAATCCCATGGACAGAGGAGCTTGGTGGGCTATAGTCCATAGAGTTACAAGGAGTCAGACACAACTATATTCCATTGCATTGCATTGTCCTGTTGGGAGGCACTTCACCATGTCAAAGTTATAACATATAACTCAATAACTGTGTACAAAATTCATATTATTTGGCTACATATCAAATTATAGGTTTCAAGTTATTTCCTTTGAAATTTTGAAGATCTTGCTTCACCATTTTCTAGATTTAATGTTGCAAGATCAGCTGAATTTTGTTCCTTTATAGTTATTTTGTTTCTTTGGAAATATCTTTATAATGTTGACATTCAGAAATTTCACTAAAGTATGTTTTGATAAAAAGTCTTTAGTTATTCTTACTCTGTATTTTGTGGGCCCTTTCAAGGTAAATCTTTCAGGCTTAAATCATCTCATAACATTTATCTTACCTGGTGGCTCAGATGGTAAAGCATCTAGCTGCAATGTGGGAGACCAGGGTTTGATCTCTAGGTCAGGAAAATCCCCTGGAGAAGAAAATGACAACACACAGTACTCTTGCCTGGAAAATCCCATGGACGAAGGAGCCTGGTATGCTACAGTCCATGGGGTTGCAAAGAGTCAGACATGACTAAGTGACTTCACTTTCACTTTCTTTTCATTTCTTTAATCATTTTTTTTTCCATTCTGGTATTCCTTTTATTTTTTTTTTAAATTATAAAATCTTTAATTCTTACATGCATTCCCAAACATGAACCCCCCTCCCCCCTCCCTCCCCACAACATCTCTCTGGGTCATCCCCATGCACCAGCTCCAAGCATGCTGCACCCTACGTCAGACATGGACTGGCGATTCAATTCTTACATGATAGTATACATGTTAGAATTCCCATTCTCCCAAATCATCCTACCCTCTCCCTCTCCCTCTGAGTCCAAAAGTCCGTTATACACATCTGTGTCTTTTTTCCTGTCTTGCATACAGGGTCGTCATTGCCATCTTCCTAAATTCCATATATATGTGTTAGTATACTGTATTAGTGTTTTTCTTTCTGGATTACTTCACTCTGTATAATTGGCTCCAGTTTCATCCATCTCATCAGAACTGATTCAAATGAATTCTTTTTAACGGCTGAGTAATACTCCATTGTGTATATGTACCACAGCTTTCTTATCCATTCATCTGCTGATGGACATCTAGGTTGTTTCCATGTCCTGGCTATTATAAACAGTGCTGCGATGAACATTGGGGTACATGTGTCTCTTTCAATTCTGGTTTCCTCGGTGTGTATGCCCAACAGTGGGATTGCTGGGTCATAAGGTAGTTCTATTTGCAATTTTTTAAGGAATCTCCACACTGTTCTCCATAGTGGCTGTACTAGTTTGCATTCCCACCAACTTGGAACTTCCAATTCTAATCTCTATGTCTTTTAACTTTTTCTAAAACTTTTTCTTCTCCTTAACCCTTCTTCTGAAGGAATCCAAATATTAATTCTCTTAATCCAGTAATTAATTTTCAATTGTATGAATTCTGTGATTCTGTTTATCAATTGTGGAGTCATGTTTAGCTGTTTGCTTAATACTTAATATTTTGAATATAGTACACAAATAAGGTTAAAAATAAAAAATTAAAGGGTACACTGAAAAAATAAGATGCTCAACCACTCATTTCTCTGAGATACTCAGTTACTCATCACAGGGTGAATACTGTGTCCAGCTCCTTGCATCAATTTCCAGAGATATTCTCTCTATATAGAATGTTCATGTATATGTATGCATTCAAATACATTGACTATATATACAACATTTACAAACAAATGGTAACAAACTATTCATCAGCTTAAGTTCGTGAGGATTTTATTTTTTGAACAGTTTATCCCAAAGATTGTCCTATATTAGCTCTCAAAACTGCCTTATCATTTCTAACAGCTATAATGTCTTACATTGTGTGAATATAACATAATTTATTGCAAAATTCCATTTAAATAGGCATATGAGTTATCTTTGATATTTTGCCTTTATAAACAATAGTTAAATAGATATCTTTTCATAAATTGCATTGCTCACATGTGCCAATAAAAACTTGGATAAATTCCCAGAACTGAAATTACTATGAGAAAAGTTATGTACATTATTGCCAAATATCCTCCATGAGAGTTGCACCAAATGACCATCCAGGCTCCAATGTATGACAATCTCTATTTCTATTACCTTTACCAACAAAGTATTCACTTGTCAAATTGATAACTTAAACTTTATACTGCATTTTAAATTTACATTCTCTTAGGAGTGAAAATATTGTCTTAAATAATATATATTCTCTCTTCAAAGCTTCTCCCATCATTTCTTTACAGATGACAAAGTGTAATACATTTCCAGAAAGTACACATAAGTGTCAGTCAGTTAGTTCAGTCACTCAGTAGTGTCCGACTCTTTGCAAGCCCATAGACTGCAGCATGCCAGGCTTCCCTGTCCATCACCAACCCCCAGAGCTTACTCAAATTCATGCCCACTGAGTTGGGGATGCCATCTAACCATTTCATCCTCTGTCGTTCCCTTTTCTTCCGACCCTCAATCTTTCCCAGCATCAGGGTCTTTTCAAATGAGTCAGTTCTTCACATCAGGTGGCCAAAGTATTGGAATTTCAGCTTCAGCATCAGTCCTTCCAGTGAATATTCAGGACTGACTTCCTCTAGGATGGACTGGTTTGATCTCCTTACTGTCCAAGGGACTCTCAAGAGTCTTCACCAACACGTCAGTTCAAAAGCATCATTTCTTCAGTGCTCAGCTTTCTTTATAGTTCAACTCTCATATCTGTACATGACCACTGGAGAAAACATAGCTTTGACTGAATGGACCTTTGTTTGCAAAGTAATGTCTCTGATTTTTAATATGCTGTCTAGGTTGGTCATAGCTTTTCTACCAAGGAGCAAGAATCTTTGAATTTCATGGCTGCAGTCACCATCTGCAGTGATTTTCAGTTCAGTTCAGTTCAGTCGCTCAGTCATGTCTGACTCTTTGTGACTCTATGAATCTCAGCATGTCAGGCCTCCCTGTTGATCACCAACTTCCAGAGTTCAGTCAAACTCATGTCCATCGAGTTGGTGATGCCATCCAGCCATCTCATCCTCTGTTGTCCCCTTCTCCTCCTGCCCCCAATACCTCCCAGCATCAGAGTCTTTTCCAGTGAGTCAATTCTTTGCATGAGGTGGCCTAAGTTTTGGAGTTTCAGATTCAACATCAGTCCTGCCAGTGAACGCCCAGGACTGATCTCCTTTAGGATGGACTGGTTGGATCTCCTTGCAGTCCAAGGGACTCTCAAGATTCTTCACCAACACCTCAGTTCAAAAGCATCAATTCTTCGGTGCTCAGCTTTCTTCACAGTCCAACTCTCACATCCATACATGACCACAGGAAAAAACCATAGCCTTGACTAGCCAACTTTTTCACTCTCCTCTTTCACTTTCATCAAGAGGCTTTTTAGTTCTTCTTCACTTTCTGCCATAAGGGTGGTATCATCTGCATATCTGACGTTATTGATATTTCTCCTGGCAATCTTGATTCAGGCTTGTGCTTCTTCTGGCCCAGCATGTCTCATGATGTACTCTGCATATAAGTTAAATAAGCAAGGTGACAATATATAGCCTTGATGTACTTCTTTTCCTATTTGGAACCAGTCTGTTGTTCCATTTGCAGTTCTAACTGTTGCTTCCTGACCTGCATATAGGTTTCTCAAGAGGCAGGTCAGGTGGTCTGGTATTCCCATCTCTTGTACACCACAATAATTAAAAAAAAAAAAAACAACACATCTTTGCAATTAGCCTCCTACTCAGGAATCATGCTATCCTCACATGTGGCCCAGAAGCACCACTCGTGCTCCCTCTGAGCTCCCCTGTGTGTGTGCTAAGTCACTTAGTTCAGTTCAGTCACTCAGTCGTTTCCGACTCTTTGTGACCCCATGAATCGCAGCACACCAGGCCTCCCTGTCCATCACCAACTCCCAGAGTTCACTCAGACTCATGTCCATCGAGTCAGTGATTCCATCCAACCATCTCATCCTCTTTTGCCCCCTTCTCCTCTTGCCCCCAATCCCTCCCAGCATCAGAGTCTTTTCCAATGAGTCATCTCTTCACATGAGGTGGCCAAAGTACTGGAGTTTCAGCTTTAGCATCATTCCTTCCAAAGAAATCCCAGGGCTGATCTCCTTCAGAATGGATTGGTTGGATCTCCATGCATTCCAAGGGACTCTCAAGAGTCTTCTCCAACACCACAGTTCAAAAGCATCAATTCTTCGGTGCTCAGCCTTCTTCACAGTCCAACTCTCACATGAAGTCAAGTTGGCCTTAGAAAGCATCACTACGAACAAAGCTAGTGGAGGTGATGGAATTCCAGTTGAGGTATTTCAAGTTGTGAAAGAGGATGCTGTGAAAGTGCTGCACTCAATATGCCAGCAAATTTGGAAACCTCAGCAGTGGCCACAGGACTGGAAAAGGTCAGTTTTCATTCCAATCCCAAAGAAAGGCAATACCAAAGAATGCTCAAACTACCACACAATTGCACTCATCTCACACGCTAGTAAAGTAATGCTCAAAATTCTCCAAGCCAGGCTTCAGCAATACATGAACCATGAACTTCCTGATGTTCAAGCTGATTTTAGAAAAGGCAGAGGAAATTGCCAACATCTGCTGTATCATCAAAAAAGCAAGACAGTTCCAAAAAAAAACGTCTATTTCTGCTTTATTGACTATGCCAAAGCCTGTGACTGTGTAGATCACAATAAACTGTGGAAAATTCTGAAAGAGATGGGAATACCAGACCACCTGACCTGCCTCTTGAGAAATCTGTATGCAGGTCAGGAAGCAACAATTAGAAGTGGACATGGAACAACAGACTAGTTTCAAATAGGAAAAGGAGTACGTCAAGGCTGTATATCGTCACCCTGCTTATATAACTTCTATGCAGAGTATATCATGAGAAACACTGGACTGGAAGAAACACAAGCTGGAATCAAGATTGCTGGGAGAAATAGCAATAACCTCAGATATGAAGATGACACCACCCTTATGGCAGAAAGTGAAGAGGCATTAAAATGCCTCTTGATGAAAGTGACAGGAGAGTGAAAAAGTTGGCTTAAAGCTCAACATTCAGAAAACGAAGATCATGGCATCCGGTCCCATCACTTCATGGGAAATAGATGGGGAAACAGTGGAAACAGTGTCAGACTTTATTTTTGGGGGCTCCAAAATCACTGCAGATGGTGATTGCAGCCATGAAATTAAAAGATGCTTACTCCTTGGAAGAAAAGTTATGACCAACCTAGATAGCATATTCAAAAACAGAGACATTACTTTGCCGACTAAGGTCCATCTTGTCATGGCTATGGTTTTCTTCTGATCATGTATGGATGTGAGAGTTGGACTGTGAAGTCACTTCAGTTATGTCTAATTCTTTGAGACCCCATAAAATGTTACCTGTCTGGCTCCTCTGTCCATGTGATTCTCCAGTCAAGAATACTGAAGGTGGTTGCCATGCCCTCCTCCAGGGGATCTTCCCCCAGAGATCAAACCCGTGTCTCTTACATCTCCTGCATTGGCACTTGGGTTCTTTACCACTAGTGCCACCTGGGAAACCCTCTGAGTCCCCCTACCAAGATTAAACTATCATTCTTATTTTTTTTAATAATGTTGTTTGTTTATCATTTATCCACTTACTTTTGGCTGTATTGAGTCTTCGCCACTACGTGGGCTTTTTCCCTAGGAAATGACTACCCACTCCAGTACTCTTGCCTGGAGAAATCCATTGACAGAGGACCCTGCTGGGCTACAGTCCATGAGGTCGCAGTCATTCATAACTGAGCAACTAACACTTTCACTTTTTCACTTTTGTGGTGCAGGGACCCTCTCATTGCAGTGGCCTCTTCTGTTGCAGAGCACAGGCTCCAGGGCACGTGGGCCTCAGCAGTTCTGGCTCCCAAGCTCCAGAGCACACGCTCAATAGTTGTGGTGCATAGGCCCAGCTGCACATGAGATCCTCCCAGGGATGGAACCTGCATCTCCCACACCCACAGGCAGACTCTCCACCACCGAACCACCAGGAAAGCCCTCCTTCTGACTTCTAACGATTGTACTTTATCATAATGGAATTATACAGTATATACTCTTTTGAATCTGGTTTTTTTCACATAACAATATGTTTATTAAGGTCATTCATTATTGTTGTATGCAGCTATTGCCAAGCTTTTCCAAAACAGTTGTACAAATGTATCTCCCAGCAGAAAATTACGAGCATTCCAGTTGCTCCAAATCCTTGATAAAAACTTTTTTTGTGTCCTTTTTATTTTACTCATTCTGGTGTACGTATAATGGTTTCACAATATCATTTAATCTGCATTTTTCAATTGGCTAATAAACTTGAGAACCTTTTCATATTTTTATTGACCTTAGCTATCTTCCACCATGAAGTGTCCGTTTAAAGTATTTTGCACGTTTTTAACTTGAGTTCAATGTCTCTACTCTTAGTGATTTCTAGAAGTTCTTTACATATTTTGGATATGTATAACTTAAGAAATATACATAAATTACAAAGTTTTAAAGATACTGTCTCTTACTCTGGCTTGTTTTCCCCCCTCTCAATTGTGTTTTTTAAAAAAACAAATTTTCACAATTAAAATGAGGTTGAATTTGTTATTGTCATTTTTTCTTTTATAGTTATCATTTTTATGTCAAATAAGTTTAATATTTGAAACATTTAATTCAAATTGTAATTTGCCTTTTTATTTTATCTGTGGTATGTGTTTCTAGCCAAGCATACTTTTATAAAATTTATATAGTGAAATTTGTCTATTTAAAAAAAAATAACTTCTGGACTTTAAGACATGCTTAGAAATATCATCCCCACATGAAGATTATCAGAAAATTTTTTGATGTTATCTTCTAATACTCTTAGATTTTTATGTTTAAATCTTTTATTCCTTTGGAATGTATTTTATTCTAGGGGGTATATTTTATTCTAAGGAATCTAATGTGATTTTCTTCCTGAAGGTTATCCATTGTTCCAAAGCCATTTATTAAATAATCAAATTTTCCCCAATGTTATAAATCACAAATTTTAATATATTACATTCTTGCATTTATTTAACTGTTTACAAACCCTCTAATTTGTTCCAGTAACCTACTTATTGATTCTTGAACCAAAACAACATTGTTTAATAACCGTGTCTATTCTTCATTATTAAACTGTTTTCCAGTACATTCCTCAATATTTTTGCACATTTATTTTTCAACATGAAATTTATTATCATATTATTCTATGAATTAATAAAGACTATGGGTTTTTTGAACTTGTAATCTCTTAATGATATCTATAATTTTAATTACAACATTTGGCATTTCAAAGGTGTTAGGATTTGTATATTATTTTTCTACATTTCATATTTATGAGATTCTATTTCTTATTTTAAAATTTTATTTACATATGCCTTCCAATGTTTCCAAAACATTTAAGGTGACTTGCCATTAAGGATAGACAATAGAAGCTGTATGAGGTAAATTATACTTGTGTTGCTTCAGACACATAACTGAGCACATTCAATGATGCACAAAGAAAAAACAACAGTTTATTAGGGGAGATAAACTATTTACTGGCATCAAATTCTAAGAGGTTTTAAGAATCTAGTGCCCTCTACCTCTAGCATTCTAGAATTTAGAAAACATGCTGGTCTTCAAATGCTTTCTGACTTATTAAACTACCATTGGAAATTATTTGTAGCTCAGATTTTTATCAAATACTCTGAAGAAGATGCACTTGTGGGGTATGTTCCAGTATCACCTTTGGACAATAATGATCTAGACATTAGTATGACTTTTTTTTTGTATCCATTGGAAGAAAAGTTATGACCAACCTAGATAACATATTCAAAAGCAGAGACATTACTTTGCCAACTAAGGTCCATCTATTCAAGGCTATGGTTTTTCCAGTAGTCATGTATGGATGTGAGAGTTGGACTGAAGAAGGCTGAGCACCGAAGAATTGATGCTTTTGAACTGTGGTGTTAGAGAAGACTCTTGAGAGTCCCTTGGACTGTAAGGAGATCCAACCAGTCCATTCTGAAGGAGATCAGCCCTGGGATTACTTTGGAAGGAATGATGCTAAAGCTGAAACTCCAGTACTTTGGCCACCCCATGTAAAGAGTTGATTCTTTGGAAAAGACTCTGATGCTGGGAGGGATTGGGAGCAGGAGGAGAAGGGGATGACAGAGGATGAGATGGCTGGATGGCATCACTGACTCGATGGACGCGAGTCTGAGTGAACTCTGGGAGTTGGTGATGGACAGGGAGGCCTGGTGTGCTGTAATTCATGGGGTCGCAAAGAGTCGGACACAACTGAGTGACTGAACTGAACTGAACTGATACATTTATTTTTAAAAAATTACAGAAATTGGTGTAATTTTTAAAAGAGAAGACCTATCAAACCTAAGTATCATTTTGAGAGTGCCAAGAAAGTACACTGATAAAAGTCAGAAATAGGAATCCAGCCATTATTTCTTTGGAGTTCCCAGGCTCAAATATGTAAGTTGTGTTCCTGACTCCTCTGAACCCATTCCTCTACCATATGCATGATTTCAAGAGCCAATTAACCATAAATGTATTGTCAACGTGTATTTTTTTAATGATAAATTATTAACTTCATTTTTAGCCCCTCTCCTCCACTTAGAAAAGTGGAGGCAGGGCTGAAAATTCCAAACTTTTAATCATGACTTAGTCTTACTTGTGGCCAGTGACCATCCCAAAGCCATCCAGGAGCCCTCTTAGAGTTACCTCATTAGAACATAAGTGCTCTTATTACTTAGAAATTTATTGGAGTTTTAGGAACTCTGTGTTAAGGACTACAAATAAAGACCAAATGTAAATATTTCTCATTATCAATCACAGTATCACAACATAGAAATGTTTATTTTCTTAATTTTCCTTCCTTCTTACACAAATGAAGCAGACAATATATGTTAAGTTGCACCTTCCTTTTTTAAATTTTTTATTTTATATGTATCTGGTGCCCCAATCTTTGTGACTGATCCCCAGGGGATGCTTCTTGACTGCCTGGCTCTGGAGGACAGGGGAGCTTGCATTCCTAGTCCCACGGGGTTTTAATAATCACTGTCACCCAGAAAGAAGCTCATATCTCTGTCTGGTGCCCTGATTTTCACAACTGCTTCCAGATTTTCACCTCTACATCGCCTGGCTTTGGTTGGTCTCACCAAACTGTAACTAACAGACAGAGAATTCTTAAGCAGCTACCACACTCAGGGATCAGCAAGGGGCAACAGACTCCGGAGCTCAGTCTTTCTGTGGTGAGCCTATAAGCTAATCATCATGGCTGCAGCCCAAAGGGCAGGCTTCACCAATTAAACATGCATCTAGAAGATAACTGTACTGAAGGAGATCAGTACAGAAACCTTGGAAGGCAGGCACTATCTTCACAATTTCTCTTTGTCACACTCTAGAGCACTAGTGTCTCCTGGAGGGGAACTTTACATGTGGATAGTGCCCTGATTTTTATATCTGGTGCCTTGGTTTTTGCAGCTGCCACCCAGAAGAAGTCCTCTTGATCTCTTGGCTCCAGTGGCCATTGGACTTGGATTCCGGGGTCCCACAGACTGTGGTAGTCCAAGAGACAATTCTTGGCAGGCTACCAGTGCCAGGGCACTGACTAGACAGCAGACTGAGGCACACTTTCCAGTCTATGAAAGAGGTCTCATTGCTTGTCCAGGAGCACCAGTCTGAAGGACAGGCTTCAGGTATGTCACACGTCTAGTGGACTATGGAGCTGCTCTCAAGAAATGTAGAATATGGACACCATCTTGGTGTTCCCCCTCTGCCTTGTTCCAACTCACCAGAATCTCACAGAAAGTAGCTTATACACTTTTCTGGAGCCCCAGTTTTTGTGACTGTCACTCAACTGATACTGCCTGATCACCTAGCCAGCAGGGTTTATGCTTGTGCTCCCACAGGACTGAAGAGCATTGCATACTATTAAATGCTGCTGCCTGAGGGTCTGGCTTCAAAACAGCCTAAATTTAAAGTACTGAGATTCT
Organism: Capra hircus; assembly: GCF_001704415.2. Lineage (NCBI taxonomy): Eukaryota > Metazoa > Chordata > Mammalia > Artiodactyla > Bovidae > Capra > Capra hircus. The sequence continues at coordinate 28,499,628 of NW_017189517.1, forward strand.
TCCCTTAGAGATATTGATAAGTCTTGGTCCATCTTCAACTACTAAGAACTGTTAAAAATATAATAGGCTGTTTGGACAAGCACAAAGGAGACACAACAAAGGCTTGGTACAGGGCTGACCAACAAGGTTCACGTCCTACACGAGGCCACTCTGTCAAGACTGAGAGAAACGGTTGTTTCATCTACTGTATAGAAGCTAACAAAGTGAGTCAAGCAAAATGAAGAGACAGAAATATTTCAAGTGAAAGAACAAGACAAAACCTCAGGGGAAAAAAACTCTTAAAAAATGGACATAAGTATATTTACTTGATAAAGGGTTCATAGCAATGGTCATAAAGATGCTTACTAAACTGAGAAGAACAAGTGAAAACTTCAACAAAGAGATGAAAAGTATAGAAAGTAACAAATAGAACCCACAGAGATGAAGAATCAGTCCATTCAGTTCAGTTGCTTGGTTGTGTCCAACTCTTTGCAACCCCATGGACTGCAGCATGCCAGGCTTCCCTGCCAACTCCCAGACCTAATTCAGACTCACAACCATCGAGTTGGTGATGCCATCCAACCATCTCATCCTCTGTCATCTCCTTCTCCTCCCACCTTCAAACTTTCCCAGCATCAGGGTTTTTTCCAATAAGTCAGTTCTTCACATCAGGAGACCAAAGTATTAGAGTTTCAGGTTCAGCATCAGTCCTTCCAGTGAATATTCAGAACTGATTTCCTTTAAGATGAACTAGTGGGATCTCTTTGCTGTTCAGGGGACTCTCAAGAGTCTTCTCCAACAACACAGTTCAAAAGCATCAATTCTTCAGTACTCATCTTTCTTTATAGTTCAACTCTCATATCCGTACATGACTACTGGAAAAACCATAGCTTTGACTAGACAGACCTTTGTTTGCAAAGTAATGTCTCTTCTTTTTAATATATTGTCTAGCCTGGTCATAGCTTTTCTTCTAAGGAGCAAGTGTCTTTTAATTTCATGGCTGCAGTCACCATCTGCAGTGATTTGAAACCCAAAAACATAGTCTGTCACTGTTTCCATTGTTTCCCCATCTATTTGCCATGAAGTGATGGGACCAGATGCCATGATCTTTTTCTGAATGTTGAGTTTAAAGACAACTTTTTCACTCTCCTCTTTCACTTTCATCAAGAGCCTCTTTAGTTTTTCTTCGCTTTCTGCCATATGGGTGGTGTCATCTGCATATCTGAGGTTATTGGTATTTCTCCCTGCAATCTTGATTCCAGCTTGTGATTCATCCAGCATGGTATTTTCCATGATGTACTCTGCATATAAGTTAAGTAAGCAGGGTGACAATATACAGCCTTGACATACTCCTTTGCTGATCTGGAAACAGTCCATTATTCCATGTCCAGTTTTAACTGTTGCTTCTTGACCTGCATATAGGTTTCTCAAGAGTCAGGTAAAGTGGTCTAGTATTCCCATCTCTTTAAGAATTTTCCACAGTTTATTGTGATCCACACAGTCAAAGGCTTTGGCATAGTCAATAAGGCAGAAGTAGATGTTTTTCTGGAACTCTCTTGCTTTTTCCATGATCCAATGGATGTTGGCCATTTGATCTCTGGTTCCTCTGCCTTCTCTAAATCGAGCTTGAACATCTGGAAGTTCATGGTTCACATACTGTTGAAGCCTGGCTTGGAGAATTTTGAGCATTACTTTGCTAGTGTGTGAGATGAGTGCAATTGTGCAGTACCTTGAGCATTTTTTGGCGTTGTGGTTCTTTGGGATTGGAATGAAAACTGACCTTTTCCAGTCCTGTGGCCACTGCTGAGTTTTCCAAATTTGCTGGCTTATTGAGTGCAGCACTTTCACAGCATCATCTTTTAGGATTTGAAATAGCTCAGCTGGAATTCCATAACCTCCACTAGCTTTGTTCATAGAGATGCTTCCTAAGGCCCACTTGAATTCACATTCCAGGATGTCTGGTTCTAGATGAGTGATCACACCACCGTGATTATCAGGGTCATGAAGATCTTTTTTGTATAGTTCTTCTCTATATGACTTCCCTGGTGGCTCAGATGGTAAAGCGTCTGCCTACAATGTGGGAGACCCGGGTTCAATTCCTCAGTTGGGTAGATCTCCTGGAGAAGGAAATGGCAACTCACTGCAGTATTCTTGCCTGGAAAATCCCATGGATGGAGGAACCTGTGTAGGCTACAGTCCATGGGGTCCCAAAGAGTTGGACATGACTGAAAGACTTCATTTTCACTTTTTCTGTGTATTCTTGCCACGTCCTCTTAATATCTTCTGCTTCTGTCAGTTCCATACCATTTCTGTCCTTTATTGTGCCCATCTTTACAGGAAATGTTCCCTTGGTATCTCTTATTTTCTTGAAGAGATCTCTAGTCTTTCCCATTCTATTGTTTTCCTCTATTTCTTTGCATTTATCACTGAGGAAGTCTTTCTTATCTCTCCTTGCTATTCTTTGGAATTCTATATTCAAATGGATATATCTTTCCTATTCTCCTTTGCCTTTTGCTGCTCTTCTTTTCACAGCTATTTGTAAAGCCTCAGACAGCCATTTGGCCTTTTTGCATTTCTTTTTTTCAAGATGGTCTTCATCACTGCCTCCTGTACAATGTCATGAACCTTGACATGACATTGTCCATAGTTCTTCAGGCACTCTGTCTATCAGATCTTATCCCTTGAATCTATTTGTCACTTCCACTGTATAATCGTAAGGGATTTGATTCAGGTCATACCTGAATGGTCTAGTGGTTTTCCCTACTTTCTTCAATTTCAGTCTGAATTTGGTAATAAGGAGTTCATGATCTGAGCCACAGTCAGCTCCCGGTCTTGTTTTTGTTGACTGTATAGAGTTTCTCTACCTTGGGCTGCAAAGAACATAATCAATCTGATTTCAGTATTGACCATCTGGTAATGTCCATGTGTAGAGTCTTCTCTTGTGTTGCTGAAAGAGGGTGTTTGCTATGACCAGTGCGTTCTCTTGGCAAAACTCTATGAGCCTTTGCCCTGCTTCATTCTGTACTCCAAGGCCAAATTTGCCTGTTGCTCCAGGTGTTTCTTGACTTCCTACTTTTGCATTCCAGTCCCCTATAATGAAAAGGACATCTTTTGGGGGTATTAGTTCTAGAAGGTCTTTTAGGTCTTCATTGAACTGTTCAACTTCAGCTTCAGCATTACTGCTCGAGACATAGACTTGGATTACTGTAATATTGAATAATTTGCCTTGGAAATGAACAGAGATCATTCTGTTGTTTTTGAGACTGCATCCAAGTACTGCATTTTGAACTCTTTTGTTGACTATGATGGTTACTCCATTTCTTCTGAGGGATTCTTGCCCACAGTAGTAGATACAATGGTCATCTGAGTTAAATTCACCCATTCCAGACCATTTTATCTTGCTGATTCCTAAAATATCAACATTCACTCTTGCCACCTCTTGTTTGACCACTTCCAATTTGCCTTGATTCATGGACCTAACGTACCAGGTTGCAATGCAATATTGCTTTTTACAGCATCAGACTTTACTTTCATCACCAGTCACACCCACAACTGAGTGTTGTTTTTGCTGTGACTCCATCTCTTCATTCATTCTGGAGTTATTTCTCCACTGATCTCCAGTAGCAAATTGAGCATGAAGAATACATTAACTTAAAAATACACTAGAGGAGTTGACCAGCAGATTAGATGAAGTAGAAGAAAGAATTAGTTGACTTAAAAACAAGGCAGTGGAACTCACCATATTAGAGCAACAAAAAGAAAAAAGAATTAAAAAAGTAAAGATAGCTTAAAGGGCTTATAGGACAGCATCAAACAGATTAACATTCACATTATAGGGATCCCAGAAGAAGAAGAGAAAGAAGAAGGAACAAAAATCTTATTTGAAGACATAATGGCTGAAAACTTGCCTAACTGGGGAAGGAAACAGATATCCAAATCCCAGGAAGCCTAAAGAATTCCAAAGAGATGAACCCAAAGAGACCCACTCTAAGACACATTATAATTAAAATGTCAAAAGTTAAAGAGATAATATTAAAAGCAGCATGAGAAAAACAATTTGTTATATACAAAGGAACCCCCACAAGAGTATCAGTGGATTTTGCAGCAGAAACTTTCAAGCCCAAAGAAAGTATCATCATATATTCAGAGTGCTGACAGGTAAAAACTTCCAACTAAGAATACTCTATTTAGCAAAGTTATCATTCAGAATGAAGGACAAAGAGTTTTCCAGACAAGTATTTCTGAACAAGTATTTCTAAAGTATTTCATCACCACTAAACTAGTCTTACAAGACATGATAAAGGGACTTCTTTATGCTGAAAAGAAAGATTAATAACAAGAAAACATATGAAAGAATAAACCCCACTGAAAAGGTAGATATAGAGTAAAATAATGGATTAATCAGTTATAAAGCTAGTATGAAGGTAAAAAGAAAAGAGCAGTAAGAAACTATTGTTACAATAGATATAATAACTATTGTTATTAGTTAATGATATACAAGATAAAAAGATATAAAATGTGATGTCAAATCCATAAAGCATGTGGGTGGAGGTAAAAATGTTGAGCTTTAAATGGGACCAACTTAAGTTGTTACCAAGTTAAAATAGACTGCTATAGCTATAAGTTGTCATAGGTACCCCCTTTTTGTTTCTAAGGTGGGCAAGATATGGTGATAAGTGCTTTACATACACTATGTCACTGTATTCTTACAAGATTAGTATTATTTTTTCAATGGGTGAGGTAACTAAGTTTCAGGGAGTTTAGTAACTTGACCAGATCCTCCACTCTGATACCATTACTCTTACCAACACTACAATTCTGCCTCTCCAAATATCCAACTATTTATCGTTCTGCATTGGTACTTTCTATGAAGACATTTAGGTATCCAAGCTTTCCAAGAAGATGCTATTTCAGGATAATACTAAGCAGAGTTAATATAATAAACTATTATAAGCTATAACAAGCTATTTTTAATTTTGGAGGCATGTCATATTTGAAAAGATTTTAGATAGAAAAATCAGGAGGATCACAAGTACAAGAGAGGAGAACAGTATGAACTTTATAAAATGCCAATCATTCAACAAATGATTGAGAACTTGACTTGGTAGAGCATTACACTAATAATAAGGTGGAAAAAAAACTCAGTTTCAGGAGAGGAGTCAGAGGACATTGTGATATGAAGCTTGTCCAATGCCAATTTTAGATTGAAAGGACCTAAAAACAAAAGAAGAGTAGTGCCTTGAAGTATATATGGGAAGTTAGTTCTGATTTCTATTTAAGAAAATATTGAAGCTAAAAAGTAATACAAATGAACTTATTTAAAAAACAGAAACAAGAGACATGCTGCTGCTAAGTCACTTCAGTCGTGTTCGACTCTGTGCAACCCCATAGACGGCAGCCCACCAGGCTCCTTCGTCCCTGGGATTCTCCAGGCAAGAACACTGGAGTGGGTTGCCATTTCCTTCTCCAATGCATGAATGTGAAAAGTGAAAGTGAAGTTGCTCAGTCGTGTCTGGCTCTTAGCAACCCCATGGACTGTAGCCTACCAGGCTCCTCCATCCATGGGATTTTCCAGGCAAGAGTACTGGAGTGGGGTGTCATTGGCTTCTCCAACAACAACAGACATACACAGAAAAATTATGGTTACCAAAGAGAAAGGAGAGAATGGATAAATTGGGAATATGGTATTAACAGATATGCACTACCATATATAAAATATATAACCAACAAAGATTTGCTGGATAGCACAGGGAACTACATTCAATGTCTTGTAAAAACCTACAATGGAAAAAAATCTAAAAAAGAGTATACATACATAGTCAAATGTATAGGCAAGTCACTTTGCTATACATTTGAAACTAACACAATATTATAAATAAACTAACTCCAATTTAAAAATATTAGTGAGATGGAAACTGAAAGTAAAATTTGATATCTTCATAGTGTATCTCCTGCATCTCACACATAAGAACAACCAAAATCTGTAACCTCTTACCTAACATTCATCAAGCTTTATCTTAAAAGCAAACTGATCCAAAATATAATATTTCAAGACAGAGTAAAGCTCTTTAGCTACTTGACTTTCATAAATATCAGCCTTATAAGAATCATAGCCACTGATGAAAATTTGATAAAAACATTGACTTTCTCCCAAGAAAATTATATATTATCTACACATATTCAAATTTTTATAAGTAATTTCAGCAATTTCAAAACCATTTTTCAGTCTACCCATGGAACTTATAAGAGCATTTGAACTTTTTAAAAGAAGATCCACTTCATCAGAGGATATTCCAGAGCCCATGGTGTGCAGATATTAGTTCTGGGATTTGGGGAAATCTGTTTATTTGGAAGTTACTGCATGGACACAGAGCTCTTTTAATCTTAACAGGGGGATATAACTTACTGATTTCCAAGCAGCCTCAAGCTCAGAAAGATAAACTTTGATTAGTGAGTCATGTCTTCTAAGATGGTGAGCAGGGGCCCACAAATGATTCCAGCTAAATTTCAACATATATTCTAGAATTTTCATATACTGAGAAATTCCTTAGAGGAAGTTCTGTGATGACGATAAGTTAACAGACTCCCTGTAACCATAGTGGACAGTCACCACGAAAGGCATGTAGGACCTAGTATTTCCAAAGACAAACAGAATCTGTAACCTCTTATTTTAGGAAAGAATAGCCCACAGAGACATAAAGTAGAATAAGGAGAACACCATTAATATGTACAACCGTTGAATGAATATCCCCTTTTTGGATGAAGTTGAGTTATGACATGTTAAGATTAAGATTAAAGTATTATGGCACAGTACTTTTAGAGTCTCAGAAGGACAGTTAAAAATATGCATCTAAAATTTGGAATACAGCTTGAGGTTGTACGTATAGTTTTGTGAGTCATTCATTATCTAATTATCTTTTCACTGTCAGCCATTTCTCCTTCTTTGTTTCCTATCCTTGTTAATAGTATAACCATTTATCTGTTGGCCCAGACTAAAAATATGGGTGTCTTTTAACACTTTCTTTTCAGTTATCATCTGTATGAAGCAGGGCACTCAAAGGCAATCCTCTTGGACAACCCAGAGGGATGGGGTGTGGAGGGACGTGGGAGGGGGGCTCATGATGGGGGGACACATGTGCACCCGTGGCTGATTCACATCGATGTATGGCAAAACTGTTACAATATTGTAAAGCAATTATCCTCCAATTAAAATAAATAACTTAATTTAAAAAATCATCATCTACTTCTACCACATTTGAAGGATCATTGGTTGCTTTATACTTGTGTCACTACCTTAGTTCAGGCCATCATCAGTCCAGACTGTTACAACAGCCCTCTCCCAGATCTCCTAGAAGTCAAACTCTCTCTGCTACAGGTGGGCCTTACCATAACAGCCAGTTATCTTCTTAATTTATGCTATTTCATTACATAAAATGTCTGTTTTTCTTTTTCTTGTAGATTCTTTTTTAATTTTAATTTACTATTTTTACTGAAATACAGTTGATTCACACAAAGTCTGTTGTTCTGATGAAAGGAAATACTGCATGATCCACCTTTGAGGTCAAGTAACTAGAAATTCTATAGGTTATATTTTCTTCTAAGAGATTCACATAACTTCAAGGCTCTGAAACTTCCTGCTCTTGCCATTCAATCCAGCATTTTCCACATGTATTTGCCCACAGAATTTTTTCACAGAAATTTATTAAAACTCTCTCAAGTTAATGTTAGCTGAAACATTTTGGAAAATGCTTACCTATGGGTTAAAATGCAAAATAGCTTGGACTATGAGGCCACTTGAAGTTTGATCCCCACACATTGTTCCAGACATTCTTTTCTTTATTCAGGAAACTATAAGTTAGTGAGACTTTAAAACAATTTATAGCCTCACTCCTCCATTCTTTCTCTAGTACATCAAACTTTTTACCATTTCTACCTACTGAAGATTATCATTATTTTCATTATTACTACATTTACTACAGTGACAATTTTAAAAGATATAATATAATGGGTATCAATTTAGTTTACACATCTCTTATGCTCCTACTTAGGGCTTCCCTGGTAGCTCAGATGGCAAAGAATCTGCCTGCAAAGCAGGAGACATGGGTTCCATCCCTGGGTCAGGAAGATGCCCTGGAGAAGGAAATGGCTACCCACTCCAATATTCTTACCTGGAGAAGCCCATGGACAATGGAGCCTGGCGGGCTACAGTCCATGGGGTTGCAAAGAGTCAGACACGACTGAGCAACTAAGCACAAGGCTGTATATTGTCACCCTGCTTATTTGATTTATATGCAGAGTATATCATGTCAAATACCAGGCTGGATGAAGCACAGCTGGAATTAAGATTGCTCGGAGAAGTATCAATAATGTCAGATATGCAGATGACACCACCCTTATGGCAGAAAGCGAAAAGGAACTAAAGAGCCTCTTGATGAAGGTGAAAGAGGAGAGTGAAAAAGCTGGCTTAAAACTCAGCATTCAAAAAACTAAGATCATGGCATCTGGTCCCATCACTATGTGGCAAATAGATGGGGAAACAATGGAAATAGTGATAGACTTTATTTTCTTGGGCTCCAAAATTATTGCAGATGGTGACTGCAGCCATGAAATTAAAAGATACTTGCTTCTTGGAGAAAAAGAAATGACAAACCTGGAGAGCATATTAAAAAGACATCTTTTTTTCTTTTAATAAAAGCAGCAGAGACATTATTTTGCTGATAAGGTTCCATCTAGTCAAAGCAATGGTTTTTCCAGTAGTCATGTATGGATGTGAGAGTTGGACCATAAAGAAGCCTGGGTGCTGAAGACTTGATGCTTTTGAACTGTGGTGTTGAAGAAGACACTTGAGAGTCCCTTACTGCAAGTAGATCAAACCAGTCCATCCTAAAGGAAATCAATCTTGAATATTCATTGAAGGACTGATGTTGAAGCTGAAGCTCCAATACTTTGGCCACCTGAGGCAAAGAGCCAACTCATTAGAAAAGACCCTGATACTGGAAAGATTGAAGGCAGGAAGAGAAGGGGATGACAGAGGACAAGATGGTTGGATGGCATCACCAACTCAATGGACATGAGTTTGAGCAAGCTATGGGAGATGGTGAAGGACAGGGAAGCTTGGCGTGCTGCAGTCTATGGGGTCACAAGGAGTTGGACACAACTGAGCAACTGAACAACAACATAACTTCAGTAATAAAAACTGATATGGCATAAAGATAGACATACAGACCAGTAGAATAGATAAGCCCAGAAATAATGCCTCACATATATGGTCAAATGATTTTGACAAAGATTCCAAGACCATTCAATGGGGAAAGGACAATCTTTTCAACAAATTAACTTCCTCCACCTGGTGGGGATTTCAATATCTATAACATAGCTCACAGGATATGGTTCAGAATATTATCTATAGACCATGAAGAGGAACTAAAGGTCCTTGCCTATGCTTAATGACTAAATTATCATTATTTAGTCTTGTTGGACTATTTTCCTTTGTTTCTGCATCTTCTCACTTCTCTGATTATTGAGAGATGGGAAAACTGGTTATCCATATGAAAAAGAATTAATTTGGACCCTTACCTTATACTGAAATAGAATTGGACCCTATGGTCCTTCTGCCCCTCCACCATGTCCTCTACCTGCCTTTTGTCTATGAAAACTTTTAGCCGAAGAATAATCAGAGAAGTGACAAGATGCAGAAACAAGGAAAGTAGTCCAACAAGACTAAATAATAATAGTTCAGTCATTAAACATAGTCAAGGACCTTTAGTTCCTCTTCATGGGCTACAGATAATATTCTGAGCCATATCCTGTGAGCTATCTTATAGATACTGAAATCACCACCAGGTGGAAGAAGGATAACTACATGCTGACCAAACTGTAGCCATGACACAAGCTGCCACAATTCAGAGAACTAGCCTCAAAGAAATGGGAACAAACCAACCTTGGAACTGAAGATTAACTGTACTTAAAACAATCAAGATGACACTGATCAGACCACTGCAGGACCAAATCCAAAATGACTGTCAGAGCTGACTATGCTGTTTTTGTCTGTAGTCCCCTCCCTCCTTCTATCAAAGGCCTTGCCCACTGATTATCAGTGAAGTGGAGTCAGCCTTTGTACAGGTGTCTGCCTTTCCCCATCCCCACTGGTTGCCAGCATCCAAAATAAAGCAAACTTTCCTTTCCACTAGCCTTACCTCTATATTGACTTTTGAGTGGCAAGGAGCCAGACCCCCACTCTCAGTAACAAATACTATATATAAAAATCAACTCACAATGGATGGAAGATCTAAATGTAACAGCTAAAACTATAGAACTCTTGGATAAAAACATAGGGAAATGCTTTATGACTTTGGATTTGATAATGATTTCTTGGATATGACACCAAAAGCACAGATAACAAAGAAAAAATAAATCAATTGGACTTAATCAAACCAAACATTTTTGTACATCAAAGAACATCGTCAACTAAATGTAAAGATAACCCACTTATCTGGATTGGAAGAAATTATTTGCAAAACATATGTCTGGAAGGGATTAATATTCATAATATATAAAGAAGTTCTATAACTAAGCAACAAAAAGTCAAACAACCCAATTTGAACATAGGTGAAGGAGTTGAGTGGTCATTTCTCCAAATATGTACAGATGGACAATAAGTCCATGAAAAGATGTTCAACATCACTAATCATCAGGAAAATGCTAATCAAAACCACAATGAGATATCACTTATACCCATTAGGATGGTTATTATCATAAAGAGAGAATGCCAAGTGTTGGTAAGAATGGAGTAAAATTATAATGCTTGTGCATTGTTGACAGAAATGCTAAAATGTATAAAACAGTATTGTGGTTCCTCAAAAAATTAAAAATAGAATTACCATATAATTAAGCAATTTAATTTCTGGGTGTATACCCCAAAGAATTGAAATTGGGGAGTTGAAGATGTTTGCACATGTGTGTTCATAGTAACATTATTCATAATAGCCAGAAATTGGAAACAATGCAACCCTTTCCAATCCAATGGAAATCTTCATCAATGGATGAATGGATAAACAAAACATGGTATATACATACAATGAGGTAGGAATTTCCTCTAAAAAGGGAAGGAAATTTCAACTAGTATTACATCATGGATAGACATTTTGCTGTGTGAAACAAGCCAGACACAAAAGGACAAATATAGTATGATTCTATATATTATGTACCTAGAGTAGTCAAATTCATAGAGATAAGAAGTAGAATAGTGGTTGATAGGGATTAGGTGGAAAGAGAAGTGGACAGTTAATATTCAATGGATATAAAATTTCAATTTGTAAAGAAGAAAGTTCTGGATATGGATGGTGGTGATGGTTGAACATCAATGTAAATATACTCAATATCACTAAACTGTACAGTTAAAATGTTTAAAATGGTAAATTTCATGTTATGTGTATTTTACCAGAATAAAAAGTCCATCATACAAAAATAATCAAAGAGTAAAAAATGTTTAAGTTCAGAAAAGGTGCAGAAAAAAGCATTTTACAAAGTTTGGCACACATTCATATAAATAGTCTGTTTTTTAGGAATAGAAGGTATCTTCCTCACCATGATAAAATGCATAAATAAACAAAATAAAACAGAAAAACAAACTCCAAACTCTTTAGCTAACATCTTGCCTAATCTTGAAAGACTGACTGTTTTCCCCTTAAGACTGGGAACAGTACAAGTATGTATTCTCTCACTACCCCTATTCAATATTGTACTTGATGTCCTAGCTGGTAGAATAAGGCAAGAAAAACAAATAAAAATAAATAAATAAAAAATAAAAAGTATACTCTTTTTTTGTGGGACTGCTTTTTATTTTAATTTTAAATTAATTTATTTATTTTAATTGGAAGCTCATTACTTTACAATATTGTGATTTTTGCCATACATTGACATAAAACAATGAGAGGAAAAAGAAGTATACTCTTACTATTTCAGAAAACAGGATTAAATACATAGAAACTCTCATAGAATACTTTTTAAAAACTCTACTGGAAATCATAAGCAAATTTAGCAAGGAAGTTCAATATAGGATCAACACACAAAAATCAATTATATTTCTATATATAGAAACAAACATTGAAAAAATGAAATTTCAAATAACTTCAAATTTGCATCAAAAATCATGATATATATAAGATAAATTTAACAAAATATGTTCCAAAGCTATGCATTGAAAGCTATAGTACAACTACAGTTGATGCTGGAGGGAAAGCAGTTGTTTTCTCACAATTTGTAAGTTTTGTTCTAAGCATCAGATCTGGTTTCAACTGGTGCAGCTGATAGACTGTCATTAAGATAAATGCCCTGACTATACTTAGGTTTCTTTGGTAAATGTTTGGTATTGTGACTGATAAATTTTTACATTGTTTAAGGGCCAGCAACCTTAATATTGATTAAAAATAAAATAGCATACACCCATCTCAGATGGAAGAAGTGTTCCAATGGACATTTGTAGACTTCTCTGTTAGCATCAGTTTGGGCCATGCATGAACTGGTCAGAAGGGGATAGGGCTCATGTTTTAGCTAAGTAGAAGTGATCTACAAAATATTCCCTAGCTGGATAGGTCACAAAACTCAAATACCAAAAAGAGAGATTAAGAGATCAAGAGAGTGAGAAAGAGAGAAAGCACTGGATTATATCAGGAGACTTGCTAAGGCAGGACAAGATACATGATCTAAAGTCCAGACGGAGACAGAGATTGTTGCAATAGCTACTCTGTTTTGAGTGCCTTCACTGTTGCAGAAACATTAGCCTTAAGAATGAGATATTATTATTCCCATTCAATTAATGAGGAAATTACAACATAGATGGGTTACATACCTTATCCAGGGGCTTGGGCTTCCCAGGTAGTCTAGTGGTAAAGAATCTGCCCACCAGTGCAGGAGACTCAAGAGATTTGGGTTCGATTCCTGGGTGGGGAAGATCCCCTAGAGTAGGAAGTGCAATCCACTCCAATATTCTGACCCAGAAAATTCCACAGACAGAGAAGCCTAGTGGGCTATAGTCCACGGGGCCGCAAAGAGTCGGACACGACTGCGCTCATACCTTATCCAAGATGATACAGCTAATAAATGGTAGGTCTGGAATCTGAACTTCATCTTTCTTTAAAGCCAAATTATTGCCCCCTTTAACAAACAGGATTTTTAAATTTCAATTCCATCAGACAAACTATTTGCTTTCTGTTCTATTTTATATTATGTTCTGGCTGTAGGTGGCCTTGGGACAGCTGGTATTGATTTGACTTTGAAAGAAGCAAAAGATATCCAGGCAATTTCTGTTCTGAATGAGACAAGGATAGAAATTTGGGGATTATCTCATGGTAAATCTATTTGCTTTTATTCAGAATGTACAGATAACATTCCTGTCAGCAGATGGCTTAAGTGTTTACAACCGTTAATGTAAACTCTAGATTTCTAGTCTCATTTTGTTGAACAGAGCAAGGGCTGAAGTGTTTACCTCCAGTAAATTGAGCTTTTTTTTTTTGGTGTTCTTTAAAAAAAAAAATTCAGATATGTTAGTTTATAAAACTGACACCCAGAAAACCAATAGAATCTTGGAGTTGAAAGAAACCTTAAGAGATGAAAGGTGACCCAGTTTAGTCCTTGCATCCCAGCATCAGGTTAGATTAATTTTTACTGGGGTGAGGGGAGGTTTATATTGCACCTATTCTTCATGTAAAGCTATTTATATTTAAATGATTCTTATTATTTAGGAATGTTCAAACTAGACAGGATCCAAAGAGATTGCCTAATCTAATGAAATTATTTCATTTTACAGATGAGGAAACTGAAACCACACCTACAGGAAGACCACACCTATTGTTGAATTATGGTATGGGGTTTTTCCTTCTGGGTATAACACTGGCAAGATAAATTAAAGTCATGTCAAGGAAATTTCAACTCTAAACCCAGGAAATCAGAAAGTGTTCCTTCTCTGCTTCTCCAGGAGGGAGAATGGAGTTAGAACAAAGGAGAGAGAGAGACAGAGACAGAGAGGCTGTGTGTATGTCTGTATGTGTGTGTGCATGTGCCCCCCAAGGGCAGGCACGTGTATTAGATGTGTGCTTAGGTGTTAAAGACTGCTAAAGTATAAGCACTATTGGCTTTGATAAAGAAATACCATGGACTTGAGCATTTGACTTAGATTGAAAATGACTTTCTGCCAAGAAAGGCTCTCTACTAGTTTTTGGCTAGTGGCAAATGAAAGACAGGATTACTCTTATTCCAGAGCCACCAACAATTCATACCAGTCATGGTTACCAGCATAAAATCTAGAGGTGAGGAGGTCAGAATTCTTTCACATGGATTGATGGGGAGTTTGCCTAGAAGAAAATACATGCTTCCAAATACCTTCTACATCTGGATCCCACACTGTAAGACTTGGCAGTCCAACTGCTTCAAAAAATGTTGCAACATTGTTAGGTAACCTGCCTAAAAATAAGGATATGTTGAAGCAGTACATAGTTTGGAATATTCCACATATGCATAAGTATGTACGTCCTGAAATGCTGTTTTTCTTGTCCTTAATCTGGCAGAGAAGTGTAAACATACAATCAGATGTTTAATCATGGCTCATATTTAGCATATTTATTTATCTTTGTTTTAATTATATTTTCTGAGAAAGTACCATTTAAAAGGTATGCTGCTTAATGTAATAGTTTAGTTGCCTGGAAAAATTTGTATATAGAGATATCTCTAATGTACTATATTTTCAATGTGTACATCTTTTTACATATTGCAATTATATTTTTCATTGGGGATTGCTCTGGTTCAGCAATAGTAAAAGCCTGGAACATTGTGTTGAGAAGGATTCTGAAGTTTCATCAGGGTTCTCAGTGGGAAAGAGTACCCTGAGTGGTTAGTGTTTTTGGTATCAGTGTGAAAAGGGAGAATAGTGGAAAATACCATGTATATAATACACTTGAAAAATTATTTTTTTATAATTTTTTAATAGGCACTATAGAAACATGGTGGGCTTCCCAGGTGGCACAGTGGTAAAGAACATGCCTGCCAATGCAGGAGATGCAAGAGATGTGGGTTCGATCCCAGGGTCGGGAAGATCCCCTGGAGAAGGAAATGGCAACCCACTCTGGTATTCTTGCCTGGAAAGTTCCAAGGACAGAGGAGCAGCACAGGAACATAGCAAACCATAGAAATAGCAGAGAAAAATACACGACAAATTATATTCCTTTCCATTCTTCTCCCTCTGTCCCCATATGCCACTTCTTAGAGGGAACTATTGTTGAATTTCTTTCAGAGATATTCTAAGCTTTTAAAAGCATTTCTGATAAATATCTACTTTTTATACAAATTTTAGCAAAGACATGCATTTTCTACACTAATCATTTTTAACATGGAAAATGTTATATATATATTTTAAGCAAAATTTTAAAAAATAATAATATAGCACACTGCAAAACACTGAATTGTACCCTTTATATGCATGAATTATATAGTATGTGAGTTATTCACATGGTTGGATTAATATCTGCCATATTTTCATTCTTTTCTATTAGTTGCCTTTGTTCCTATTTTTTTGTCTTTCAAACTTTTTCCACCTTTGTAGTTTTAATGGCACACTTTGTAAATATAATTCTGTTTCCCTCCTTTCTTGACATATCAGTTATATTTCTTTATTTATTTTAGTGGTTGCCCTAGGGTCTGCAATATTCACTTACACTTAATTCAAGTCTACCTCAAATAACATTATACCACTTCACTGGTAGTATAAGTACCTTGTGATAACAAAATAATCATAATTCCTTCCTCCTATGGCTTGTATCAGGAGAAGGCAATGGCACCCCACTCCAGTACTCTTGCTTAGAAAATCCCATTGATGAAGGAGCCTGGTAGGCTGCAGTCCTTGGGGTCCCTAAGAGTCGACTGAATGACTTCATTTTGCTTTTCACTTTCGTGCGTTGGAGAAGGAAATGGCAACCCACTTCAGTGTTCTTGCCTGGAGAATCCCAGGGATGGGGGAGCCTTGTGGGCTGCCGTCTATGGGGTTGCACAGAGTCGGACACAACTGAAGCGACTTATTAGCAGCAGCAGCAGCATGCCTTGTATCATTGCTGTCAATCATTTCACTGATATATAATTATATACACATATACATATATACCATATATATATATGATATATAATTGCCTACATTGTTGTTATTTTTATTTTGAATAAGCTGCTATCTGTAAAATAAATTAAAAATAAAAATAAAAGTTTTTATTTTACCTTCCTTAATTTCTTCTCTGATACTCTTCCTTTCTTAACATAGATTTGAGATTTTTGACTTACATCATTTTCCTTCTCTCTGAAGAACTTCTTTTAGCATTTAATGCAAAACAAGTTTTCTGGTAGTAAATTCCCCTCAAATTTGGTTTATCTGAAAAACTCTTATTTCTCCTTCACTTTTGAAAAATAATTTCACAAGGTACAGAATTGTAAGTTGGTGAGTTTTTTCCCCCTCTCAACAGTTTAAATATTTTTATCTACTCTCTCCATTGTTTGTATGTATGAGGAGAAATTGGATGTAATTCTTATTCTTGTTTCTCTATAGGTTCTTCCCTCTGACTTGTTTCAAGATTTTTTTTAATCTTTGAATTTGATATGCTTAGACGTGGTTGTGGTTTTTTTTTTGGTTTGTATTTGTTCTCTTTTTTTTTTCTTTTTCAAATATCCTACTCAGCGTTCTCTGAGCTTCTTGGTCCTGTGGTTTGGTGTTGGACATTAATTTGGCAGGATATTCTCAGTCCTATTCCTTCAAATATTTCTTCTCTCTTTCCTTCTCTCTTTCTGACCCTTCTGCTATTTCTATTTTACATAATTTTTACCTGTTGTAGTTGTCACACTATTATTGGATATTATGTTCTGATGTTTTTTCCAATCTTTTTTCTCTTTGCTTTTCAGCTTTGGAAATTTCTACTGACATATCCTCGAGCTCAGAAATTCTTTTCTCTCCTATGTCCACTCTATTAATGAGTCCATTAAAGGCATTTTTCATTTTGTTATAGTGTTTTTTATTTTTAGCATTGCTTTTTAGTTTTTTCTTAGAATTTCCATCTTTCTGCTTATATTACCCATCTATTTTTGCATGTTGTCTACTTTTTACTAGAGCCCTTATCATATTAATAATAGTTGCTTAAAATTCCCAGTCTGATAATTCTAACATTCCTGAATATCTGAGTATAGCACTGATGCTTGCTGTCTCTTCAAACTGTGGTGTGTTTTGTTTTGTTTTTGCTTTTTCGTATGCCTTATAATTTTTTGTTGTTGTTGTTGAAAGCTAGACATAACATACTGTGCAAAAGGAACTCTGATAAGTAGACTTTTAGTGATGTGGTGGTAAGGGGGCTGGGCAGGAAGAATTCTATAGTCCTTTGATTAAGTTTCAGTATTTTAGTGAACCAGTGCTCCTGGGCTATAAACTTTATAGGTGTTTCTCAGTTTTATCCTCACCTTAGGAGGGACAGAATAGCTAGAGAGGACTGGTATGGGTATTTTAGGACTTCCCTGGTAGCTCAGATGGTAAAGCATTTGTCTACAATGTGGGAGACCTGGGTTTGATCCCTGGGTAGGGAAGATTCTCTGGAGAAGGAAATGGCAACCCACTCCAGTACTCTTGCCTAGAAAATCCCATGGACGGAGGAGTGTGGTGCAGGCTACTGCCCATGGGGTCACAAAGAGTCAGGCATGACTGAGCAACTTCACTTCACTTCTGATAAAACTCCAGGAGGTTAGGTTCAGATAAAATAAATTTTCTTGATAACTGGCCTTGTAAGAAGAATAAAATGCTCTGGTATGTTTTATAATGGTTACATTTTTTCTTCTCCTGAAAGAAGCACAAGGGAATTTTTTTCTGATATTTGCTCTGAGAACATAGTAGAGCTCCTAGAGGTAAAACTTACCAAAGTTTGGGGAACTTGCCAATGACTTGCCCCTCACTGGAGTTTTTAACTCTCAGATGTTTCCACACTAAGCCTCCAGCAATTCATCAATTACAATTCAGGTTTTCCTGCCTCTGGTACTAGTTCTCATATGGGTTTCTGCTGATGGGTTTTTGCTCCAGTAAGTTATGATTCTCTTTATCTGCCTGTTTGCCTCTCCAATTTGGGAGGCAGTGGCTTTCCCTCACTTCTCTGACATATCTAACAAAAGTTGTTAATTTTTCACTTTATACAGCTTTTTACTTGTTGTTATGAGGAAGTAACAACTTCCAAGCTCTTTACATGCTAGAGCAGAAACCAGAATTATCTGCACCATGTATTTTTTTTAGTTAATAATTGATCTTGGAAATTGTTTCATATTATAATACAGCACTTGGCTTTTTCAACAGGGGCACAGCATTATAAGAATTATAAGAATATCTTATAATTTAACATACCCCTATAAATGAATACTTAGGTTCTTTTCAATTTTTTTATTATAAACAATGCTATAGTGAATATCCTGTGTACCAATATGCAAATAGATCCACAGGATATGCTGTTACAAAGACTGTAGACATCATTGCTAAATCTTCCTTTATAGAAATTGTGTCAGTTTGGACTCTTACCAACAATGTATGTAAATACCCAATTCTGTATATTCTCATCAATATAGTATATTATTAAACATTCTAAAAAATCTCAAACAGTATAGGTGAGAAATGGTATCTCACTGTAGTTCTGTTTTGTGATTCTCTAATATTGAGTGAATTTAACCATTTTTTAAAATTTAATTGCCTTTTTTTCCTTTTCTGTGAACTCTCTGTTCCTGTCTTTCCCCCAAATTTCTACTGGTCTATTTATCTTTTTATTATTGATTTCTAGGAGCTCTTTACATATTAAGGAAATAGCCCTTTGTCATGTGTATTGTACAATTCCATTTTCCTAGTACATAATTTTCTTTTAACTTTTTAACAGTATTTTCTTGCCATGTAGAATCTTTATAATATTTAGGTGGCTAAATTTATTAGTTTTTCATTTGATGTTTCTGGATTTTGCATTTTGCTTAGAAAGGCCTTGACTTACTGTTTTTGTACTTTTGCTTTTTCTGTTTAAACTTTTGGTTCATCTGGAATTTATTTTGGTTAAATTTGGGAGTTAGGGATCCAACTTGATTTACTATTATTTTCTCTGTTGGCTACTCAATTTTGAGTTGTGCTTCTTTAATAAAATGCTTATTTTCTTATTTCCTCATAGCTTTTTGGTAATAGCATTTTAATATATCAATATTATAATAGAAATA
This sequence comes from Capra hircus, assembly GCF_001704415.2. NCBI lineage: Eukaryota > Metazoa > Chordata > Mammalia > Artiodactyla > Bovidae > Capra > Capra hircus. The sequence goes on from NW_017189517.1 coordinate 28,518,858, forward strand.
TCATATATTTTGAAACTGTTAGTAGTTTTCATTTGTGTTATTATATATTATGCTACAATGGCATTCTTCATGTACATCTTCTTATTTCTGATAAATTGTTTCTCTGAGATACATTGATAAAAGTGAAATAATTAAGTGTTGCTAAGTATAGTCATGGGCTTCCCTGGTGGCTCAGCAGTAAAGATTCTACCTTCAATGCAGGAGCTGCAGGTTTGACGTCTGGGTTGGAAAGATCCCCTGGAGAAGGAACTAATAACCCACTCCAGTATTCTTACCTGAAAAATCGCATGGATAAAGGTGCCTGGCAGGCTACAGTCCATGGAATCGCAAAAGAGTCAGACACGACTTAGCAACTAAACAATAACAAAAGTATGGTCATATTGCTTTTCCAAAAGTGTGGCAGTTATTAATTCTGCCGTTGAGTAACAAAATCTCATGAGTTTAGAGTGGGTTTTCTTTTACAATTAAGCTGAAAAAAATGATAATCTAAGCTTGCTTTAATTGGCATTTATTTGATTATTAGAGGGTATAAACACTTTTTTGTGTGTTCATTTATTCTTTTCACTTAGTGGAAATTTGGGGCCAAGCAAATCTGGCTTTAAATTTTAACTCTGCCACTTCCTAGTGTAGGTATGTCATATTAAAAAATGTGTATAATACCTGCTGTGTACTGGTTTTTTGATGGTCATATATGCGACATAAAAAAACCTAACTTGTGTACTCATTTAATGAATAAGAGCTATTATTATTATCTCCCTTTGTGTGAATTGTCTATCATATTCTTTGTCAAAAATAACACTGTGCAGAAATATTAAAGAAGCTGGATGAACACTAGAATAGGAAATGGAGACTTATTGGCCATAGGCTTTTGTCACTAAGTAGTGTATGACTCTTGCAACCCCATGGATTGTAGCCTGCCAGGCTCCGCTGTCCATGGGATTCTCCAGGCAAGAATACTGGAAGGGGTTGTCATTTCCTTCTCCATATTAGCCATAAGACCCTCAGAAAATCACAGTTAAAGGCCTTTGATGGTGTGGATCACAATAAACTATGGAAAATTCTGAAGGAGATGGGAATACCAGACTACCAGACCTGCCTCTTGAGAAACCTGTATGCAGGTCAGGAAGCAACAGTTAGAAGTGGACATGGAACAACAGACTGGTTCCAAATAGGAAAAGGAGTACGTCAAGGCTGTATATTGTCACCCTGCTTATTTAACTTATATGCAGAGTACATCATGAGAAACGCTGGGCTGGAGGAAGCACAAGCTAGAATCAAGATTGCCGGGAGAATTATCAATAACCTCAGATATGCAGATGACACCACCCTTATGGCAGAAGGTGAAGAAGAACTAAAGAGCCTTTTGATGAAAGTGAAAGAAGAGAGTGAAAAAGTTGGCTTAAAGCTCAGAAAAACAAAGATCATGGCATCTGGTCCCATCACTTCATGGCAGATAGATGGGGAAACAGTGGAAACAGTGGCCAACTCTATTTTGGGGGGCTCCAAAATCACTGCAGACAGTGATTGCAGCCATGAAATTAAAAGATGCTTACTCCTTGGAAGGAAAGTTGGTCATAACTAGACATAGTTGACCAACCTAGACAGCATATTCAAAAGCAGAGACATTACTTTGCCAACAAAGGTCTGTCTAGTCAAGGCTATGGTTTTTCCAGTAGTCATGTATGGATGTGAGAGTTGGACTATAAAGAAAGCTGAGTGCCAAAGAATTGCTGCTTTTGAACTGTGGTGTTGGAGGAGACTCTTGAGAGTCCCTTGGACTGCAAGGACATCCAACCAGTCCGTCCTAAAGGAGATCAGTCCTGGGTGTTCATTGGAAGGACTCATGTTGAAGCTGAAGCTCCAATACTTTGGCCACCTGATGCGAAGAACTGACTCATTTGAAAAGACCCTGATGCTGGGAAAGATTGAGGGTAGGAGGAGAAGGGGACAATAGAGGATGAGATGGTTGGATGGCATCACTGACTCAATGAACATGGGTTTGGGTGGACTCTGGCCATTGCTGATGGATAGGGAGGCCTGGCGTGCTGTGGTTCATGGGGTCACAAAGAGTCGGACATGACTTAGAGACTGAACTGAACTGAAACGCTCTTGAGTGTCAATTTCCATGTAAAAATTGAGATAATTTCTATCTTGCCCACTTTGCTTTTGTGAATTTTGAATAAGATAACAGATGTGACAGAAGTTGGAAAACATTAATTAAAAATTACTGTATTTTTACTGTTACTATTATGATGAAGAAAAGTCAATGCTCAAAATTCCTGTGGCTAAAACTGGCATCCAAAATCTACCACCTCTTTCTTTAATGGTCTGAATTATGAGATGCTATCAGTGTAGACTACGGTTCTCTTAGAAAATTCTCCACATCAGCAGCAGTTTAAAGGGGGGAGGGGAGCAGGCTTTTACTTTGACATTCACTTTCTACTTTCATGCACTGGAGAAGGAAATGGCAACCCACTCCAGTGTTCTTGCCTGGAAAGTCCCAGGGACGGGGGAGCCTGGTGGGTTGCCGTCTCTGGGGTTGCACAGAGTTGGACACGACTAAAGTGACTTAGCAGCAGCAGCAGCAGCAGCAGCAGAGAAAGAACACATACCTGAAGCAATTTAGCACACTTACAGGAAATTAAAATTTGTATATATTTATGGAGAATAACTCATAATAGGCCAAGATTGTCTCAAGGGAAATTCTTAATCCCTAGACCTTTAGAAGTCAAGATCACAAAACCTTTTGATGTCTTAGAACAGTTGACTGGAAGAAACATAGCAATGACTCATTAGATAGGAATATATCCATAAAGCAAACTGGCTACAGTTAAACTGAGCCAAGATAGTGGAGCATGAGGGCCAAGAATGTCATTTCTTGAGGCAAGCAGACTTGAATGCTAATCTTGTGTTTGTCACTTATCAGCTGAGTGATATTGGCCAAATTGTCCCAGTTTCCCCAAAGTGTTGTTATGAGGGTTACATGAGAAATATGGTGCTTGTAATGTGGTTACTTAGTACAGTTCCTAACACATAGTAAATACCAAAGAAATGGTAGATATTATTAAACACAGTTATTATTAGCAGTATTATTAATATCTCAATAATTAGTATAATCAAAAATTTTGCATGTGTTTGTGTGAATAGAAGTAACCATGATTGTTACTTCTTTTACTGAATAACAGCCCTGAGCAATACCCTTTCAAAGGAGCCTCATAAATGCAAAGTCTCAAAACTTTAGATGTTAGAACTAGATCAGTCTAGACAGGAAAAATAAACTGTTTCTCTCAAACTTTATAGAGGCACCTTCACACTGGTTGAAAATACAGGAGAAAATAAAAGTTAGTTATAAGTGGACATTTGCTTAGAAATATGCTAAACTTGTGGTATTTCAGAAAAACTATGAGGAGATTTGAAAGCCTGTTACAGTAATTAGCTTAATAGAGTCATCAATAGATAATGTATGTCAGAATTAAGTGGTTGGTTGTGTTTACAAAAAAAAAATTCAGATGCACACTAAAATAAATTTATTTCCAGACGTTAACACTGCTTTTCTATAGACTGCAGCATAACATGGAGAAGACAATGGCACTCCACTCCAGTACTCTTGCCTGGAAAATCCCATGGATGGAGGAGCCTGGTGGGCTGCAGTCCACGCGGTCGCTAAGAGTCGGACACGACTGAGCGACTTCACTTTCACGTCTCACTTTCACGCATTGGAGAAGGAAACGGCAACCCCTTCCAGTGTTCTTGCCTGGAGAATCCCAGGGGCGGGGAAGCCTGGTGGACAGCATAACAAGTAAAACTGTCAGACATTTTTAGGAAGGGACAGCATGTGGGTTATTAACCTAACCAATCTTTTCTTCAAACCAAAAAAATTCTGCACATGCCGTGACTGTAGGGTTTGGTTTTTTTTTTTCAAACTTTTCTTTTATGATAAATTTCAAGTCATATTTGAAGTTGGTGAAGAACATAGAGTGTATTGGACTTTTACAGCAAATATCCTAACAGGAGGCATAGCTCTCATTTCTTTCACACTCTTTTATCCTGCCGATTGTAGTCTTACCATTTCTTTTTTAAAAGGACTCAATCATGCTAATTTTCTGTTTAAAACTTACTCATTATCAGTAGATTAAGTCTAAACCTCCTAGTAGGACTAGGAAGGTGCATTACAATGTTTTGACATATATCCTTTTTAAATTCCTTTCTTACCTTTTCTCTGCCTGATAGAAATTACTCTCTTTGGAAGTTTTGCCAAAAGAAAATTAATGTTCCTTCTACACCTTCCATGCATGTTGATTGTTGATATTTTTATTAAAATCCTTCAGTCAATTTAGACTTGCTTCTACGGGCTGAAACATTCTTGGTCATTTTTTATCACACTCTAGAACTTAGCATGCTGTCTTAACATATTAATTTTAAAAATGCCCTATAAATGCTGTTTGAAAGAATGAATGAGTTGGTGGAAGTCATTAGCTTTTATATTCAACATCAGATAAAATAGATATTATAGCTTAGAAATTATTTGGTTGAATTCTGCCTTGGGCCATAGATATTAAGCAATTTTCCTTAGTATAAAAAATTAGGAATTTTGACAAACAGGTCATAATATAAGGTTTTATTTTATTTATCAGTATTTGCATAATTAAAATCCAGTTTTAATATTGTATTTGGTATGAAATTTTCTAAAATTTGAATAGCATAAATAAAACTCTGTGCCCTATACCTGATTAATTTATTTAGCAAAAGAGAGCTTCAGATTGAATTTAAATTATATAACATTAAATAGACTTTGAAACGTTAATATATCAAAACCAATTATGACAAACATTTGCCATAAAAGGTGGTATTATTCTGAACCTAGGAACAACAGTGAAAACCAATAAGAAAGAAATCTTTAGACCTACTCCAGTTATAAAATAAAATCCATATATGGGATACATTTTAGAATAAAGAGATGTCAGAAATTATGTATAACTGATACGAGAATTTTCCATCTGGTCCTTTGCTTCATACTAATGAAAAGCATTTCTAATTAAAAAGCAATTTTGTTTAAATGACAGTTGTTCACTCAACATTTATTGAGCTTCTATTTTGAGTCAAATTTGGCTCTAGGACATAAGTTTACATCAGTGAACCAAATAGGCAGAGTTTTTATTAATAGAAATTATTTTCTTATATAAGAAAAAAGTAAGTAAATAAAATATGATTACATATGTGTGTATGCATGTATGTGTGTATGCATGTATGTGTGTATGCATGTATGTGTGTGTGTGTGAATGCTATGTCAGATTCCCTGGTGGCTCAGATGGCAAAGAATCTGCCAGCAGTGCAGAAGACCCAGGTTCAATACCTGGGTTGGGAAGATTCCCCGGAGAAGGGAATGGCAATCCAGTCCAGTATTCTTGCTTGGGAAATTCCATGGACAGAGAAGCTTGGTGGGCTACAGTCCATGGGGTTGCAAAGAGTCGGACTCGATTGAGCAACTAACACTTACTTACTTATGCATGTGTGTGTATGTGTGAATGCTATGTCAGATGGTGATAGGGACTATAATGTAAGACAAAGCAGGGTATGGGACTTCCTTGGTGTTCCAGTGGCAAAGACTCCACACACTCAATGCAGGGGGGCCCAGATTCAATACTTGATCAGGGAACTAGACCCACATACCACAACAACAATGAAAAAGATACTACATGCTACAATGAAGATACTGTATGCAGCAACTAAGATCCAGTAGAGCCAAATAAATAAATAAATAATTTTTTTAAAAAGCAGGGTATGGAAGGACGAATAGGAAAGTTTCTATAGTAAGATGACATTTGAGCAGAGATGTAAGAGAAGTGAGGGAGTAGGTCACATGGCTCTCTGGAGAAAGAGAATGTCTCATAGTAGGGATAGCACTTGTGGCAATCTTGAGTGCAAAATACACTTGGGGACTAGGTATTAATATACCAAGGAAGTCAGTGTGACTGGGTGGAATAAACTGGCAGAAAGATGTAGGTGCTGAGGTCTTAGAAGTAATGGTGATGATGATGCATATGGAAGTTGGGAAGTGGTGCAGATTATATCATGTGAGGCCTTGTAAGCCATGTTGAGAGAGGAGAAGTCATTGGGAAGTTTTGAACAGAGTGATATGATCTGACATTTATTTATATATTGTCTGCATAAGCTGTGCCTTTCATTCTAAATTCTTCATTAGTCATTACTAGGCTACACTTTAGTTTATTACTTTGTTTAGAGGTCAAAGCACATGACCAGAAACAGTTTAGGCAATTTTAGACAATCATTAATAATAATAGTAATGAATATGGTTAATAATAATAGTTATTAACTTTAAACATCATCATAGCAGCAACAACAGCAAAAATGCATATGAATGTTACCACGTAGGTACCTCCTCTGTGTACTCTGCACATATATTGTTTCTTAGGATCCTCACAACTACCTATGAGGAAGTACTGTTATTCTGTCTATGTTATATTTGTAGAAACAAGAACATAAGTCGATTAATCTCCAGAAAACATTTTATTTATGCTGTTATCTGCCTTATGCAAAACTACATTTATCTTGTTTTGGTATAAAATGACAACACAGAATAATATAGTGCACAACTATTTGACTTGCTTTTGAGGAGTAATAACAGTAGTTTAATCAAAACAGTAAATATTAATTGAATATTCTATATTCTATATAGTATATATATATGTGTGTATATATATATGTATATACTATATTCTAGGTACCATACTAAATGCTATATATATATTACCTCATTTAATCCTTACAATATCCCAGACAAGGAAACTGGAACTCAGGGATGCAAAGTAAGTTATCCAAGGTAACACAGCTAGTGGATCACAACAAACTGTGGAAATTTCTTAAAGAGATGGGAATACCAGACCACCTTATCTAACTCCTGAGAAACCTGGTCAAGAATCAAAAGTTAGAACCAGACAGACATGGAACAACAGACTGGTTCAAAATTGAGAAAGGAGTTCATTAAGGCTATATATTGTCACCCTGCTTATTTAATTTCTATGCAGAGTACATCATGTGAAATGCTGGGCTGCATGAATCCAAAGCTGGAATCAAGATTGCAGGGAGAAATATCAGCAACCTCAGATATGAAGATGATGCCACTCTAATGGCAGAAAATGAAGAGGAACTAAGGAGCCTCTTAATGGCGGTGAAAGACAAGAATAAAAAAGCTGGCTTAAAATTCAACATTCATAAAACTAAGATTATGGCATCCTGTCCCATCACTTCATGCAAATAGATGAAGAAAAAGTAGAAACAGTTGCAAATTTTATTTTCTTGGGCTCCAAAATCACTGCAGATGGTGACTGCAGCCATGAAATTAAAAGACGCTTGCTCCTTAGAAGAAAAGCTATGACAAACCTAGACAGTGTATTAAAAAGCAGAGACATCACTTTCCCAGCAAAGGTCCCTCTAGTCAAAGCTATGGTTTTTCCAGTGGTCATGTATGGATATGAGATTTGGACCATAAAGAAAGCTGAGCCCTGAAACATTGATGCTTTTGAGCTGTGGTATTGGAGAAGATTCTTCAGAATCCCTTGGACAGCAAGGAGATCCAAACAGTCCATCCTAAAGGAAATCAGCCCTGAATATTCATTGGAAGGACTGATGCTGAAGCTGAAGCTCCAATATTGTGGCCAACTGATACGAAGAGCCCACTCACTGAAAAGGACCCTGATGCTGGGAAAGATTGAGGGTAGGAGGAGAAGGGGCTGACAGAAGATGAGATGGTTGAATGGTATCATCAACACAGCTAGTAAATGGTAAAACAAGGATCAAACCTAGGTTGATCTTACTCCAGGGTTTGTGTTTTCACTATTGTACTATATGACAAAATGTGGGTGAAAATAGATTGATGCATTCAAAATCTTTTAAAAGTGTATTTGATATAACATGTCTCAAAACCCTCTTTATTAAATTTATTTTTAATCTGTGAACATAGAGTCATCAGCAGTTGTATGTCTATTTGGAATGTCCTATAAATGTAAAGCACACAGTACTGTTCCTTCTAGATCAGCCTCTGTGATAGTCAGTCAGTTTATTACCTTGATCTGTCCACATGATCCATATGTTGTTTATCTAACCATTTGAACTGTCTGGTCCTTGAGATCAGTGATGGCCATGGTGTGCCTATCACTTTGAATATGTAACGTGGAAAAATACATTTGTCATTTCAGTCTAACACAAGTTACAAAAATAGTAAAAAGGACACAATGCAAAGATAAATTGCTGAAAGAGAGGAAGAGGAAGGGCAATGAAAAGGAAGTGGATGACAGAGAGGGAGAGGAAGGGATTGGACTCTGCCAGTGATAAGTGGCAATATAGAACCAGCATCAGTCTCCCAATACCCACCAGTCTACTGTGCATTCTGAAAGATTCTGCTTTCACTTCCCTCTCCTAGTAGAAAACACTCCAGAGGTCAGGTGAACCTCATTTTTTCCCTCCTTGCTCATCTCCTTATCCAAAGAATTCCCTCTAGGGCTTATTCATATTCACAAAGTCTGAAAGAACAAAAATTGTTAAAAAAAAAAAAAACATTTATTCTTTGTAATAAATTAGATGGGAAGTTCCTGAAACCAGGGGGCAAGTTTTATTTATCTCTGAGGTTCCAGTACTTGGCCTAAGCACTAGTACATGTTAGGCCTTGAGGAAATGTTTGTTGAAAGAATGAGTATTTTAAATTCAATATTGTAAAGTAAAATAAATAAATAAATATTTTTTTAAAAAGAAAGAATAAGTATTTTAATGAAGCTCAGACTATAAAATTGGTGTGGATAATGTAACAGTATCCTACATGAGCACACAGAGGGTTAGCATTATAAAATATTGAATCCAACTTTTCCAGTACTGACCCTATTTGGCCCAATTGGCTGGTGGAGGAGATCACTGTTTCATCCCTTCATTCTCCCTTCCAAAGAGAGAAGAACTCTAGCTTCTGTGCTTGAACTTCCAAACAAGCACAGAACTACAATAAATAATCTACTGGCCCAAATCACTGAAATATTCTCAAAGATCTACTTTTCAATAGCTGAAGCAATGAACTTGGATGTTCCTCACCTGCCTCCTCATCTGTTCTTTCTGCCTAGAATCACTGTCTTGTGCAGAGGAAAGACATTATTAGGTTTTTTTTTTTTTGGTGTTTAGTCACTAAGTTGTGTCCAACTCTTTACAACTACCTATCCCAATATTTAATGGAGCTCACATTTCTCTTTAACTCTATTAGTATCTTAGGATACCAAGACTTACATAGGAGTGCCTGTAGGGCCTGGAACTTCTCAGAGTATTTGGCAAAATTTCAAGGGGAAAAAATATTAATAGAAACTTTTAGAAATTTTTAACCTGATTAAAACACAAATTCATTTGGAAAGTATAGGACAAGTTGTATCTGCACTGTTCTTTTACTTTATACATTTTATAGTTTTAGATTTCTTTTTAAAAGATTTTCTAGTACTCTGAAGAGATTTGTATAGTCAATTAAATTATATAAACAAAGAACTAAACTGTTGCAGTTCAAGATCTTTTCACCTTACTGACTTCATCTTAGCTACAGGCATTTACTTTAAGATTCTGGAAAAAAAATCTTCCTTTTACAACATTTTTCTTGTGAGATTTTCCCTGAGTGTTATATTTACCAATTATTTGCTTTTGCTGAGCTATTCTGCTTTGAAAACATTTTTCTAACTGACTTTTACCCAGAGACTCCAAGAAGGCTTAAAAATTCTCCTTGAGTTGGGGAAATGAATTCATCTAGTGCCTCATATTTAACAGAATGGTATAGGAGAAATAATGGCTGGGGTTTGAGCATCAGTTCTATAATTTACTAGCTGTTTGAACTTGGGCAAGTTATTTAACCTCTTTGTATTTCAGTCTCCTAATTTCTCATTTATAAAATGAGGATGATAAAGGTCTCTCAGATCATTGAGAAGTACATGGGAAAATCGTGTCTAGTACCCAGCACCGTTCCTGGCACACTTCCCTGTACTCTATTCGCATTCTTTAATGTCAGCACCTCCCTAACAACCCCCAGGGACTTCATGTTTGGGGAAGTGAAAAATGACCTCTCTTCATAAAAAGGTTGGGAACCTTCAGATGGAATCAACCCTGGAGCTATGTAAATGATGTTTGTTTTTTGCATTAATGCCAAACCTTCTGACTGGGAGTTCAGAACAAATAGCTCAACAAAAATATATACAGTTAACGGGAAGTAGACTTAAATGAACAGTACTAAATGTTCACTGAATCAGTGTTTACTGCAATCTGTGGGGATTAATGTGATTGAAAATAACTAAACTACAATGAAAATTGTAATGTAATTTGTTCTTGAAGTTCATTCATTTACGTATTGATTTGTTATCTCTTCCTCTAGACAATGTCTTTTGGAATCTCTAGGCTACAACTTGCTTTTTTAAGCTTAAAATAAAAGGAGAATAGAGGCAGGGAGGGAGGAATGGGGAGCTACTTCTAATGGACATCATGTTTCTTTCAGAGGTGATGAAAATCTACTGAAATTATACAGTGGTAATAGTTGCACAACTTTGTGAATATACTAAAAACCACTGAATTGTATGTTTTAAAAGGATAAATTTTATGGTGTGTGAATTATATCTCAATTTATAAAAAATAAAGCTGAATAATTCAATTTTGACCTATATAAAACAGGACCAATATAAAACATGGTTGTTAATATTGTAATAATGTGCAATAACATAACTGCACAGAAATCTATCAACTTCTAAATATCTGAAAATGAACTGATTTCTTTGGGGACACATTGAGAATTATTTACAATAATAATTCTACTTTCAGTTATAGATTTTACAAATCTGTGTTGAACATCATGAATCTAAATATCTGTGCATGTGAGCTAAGTCACATCAGTCCTGTCTGATTCTTTGCAACCCTACAGACTGTAGCCCACCAGGTTCCTCTGTCCATGGGATTCTCCAGGCAAGAATACTGGAGTGAGTTGCCATGCCCTTCTCCAGGGGATCTTCCAGGCCCAAGGATGGAACCTGTGTCTCTTATGTCTCCTGCATTGGCAGGCGAGCTCTTTACCACTAGCACCACCTGTAGGACGGGGAATTCCCTGGTGATCCAGTAGTTAGAACTCTGCACTTCCACTGCAGGGGACATGGGTTTGATCCCTGGTCAGGGAACTAAGATTCCCCAAGCCAAAAAGAGAAAAAACAAACAAATGAATAAAAAACCCCACAAATATCTGTAAGATAAATGTCTAAAAGCTCAAGCAGTCTCAGAATTTCCAATAAGTCTGTTTTTCACTTCTTTGAAATTAAGACCCCAGAACCCCACCCCCATACTTCTTGTCATCTTCCTCTATCTTTCAATCTTAAATCATTTTATGCCTAAAAAGCAAAATATATCCAAAGATGTATATCATTTTGTTGTTTTTCTGTCCTTTTAGGGACCAGAAGGAGAGGTTGGGGTAAATGAGTCCCTCAAACAAAGCCAAATATCCATTTGTTTTTATTATTTTCTGTGAACTGATGGCCAGTTTTAGAGATATATTATTCCACCTTTTCCCCCTATCTTTGTTGTAGACAAACATCAGGGCATTGCTTCCCCTCCTGCTGCAACCCTCACCATCCTTCAACTTTGACAGTTTGTCTAATTAATCAATCAAGATCTTTAATGTCTTCTAGGCTGCCTAGAGCAGGGACTTGGCTATAGCTTCATCGGTAATAGTAATATTTAAAATAATAATTGGGTGGCTACAAGAAATTAGGGTTCAGAGAGGCTAAAGTAGGGGAGAGAATGGTTTTGGGGATCATCAGTCTGCTTCTAGAATGATAATGCCTGCTATAGAATTTCCCAGAGCTGAAGTAAAATATGCTCCCAGTTACCAGTTTTCCTGGTCTTATTTGTGTAGTCACCAAGCCTGATTTCCCTTCTTTACTGATATTGTGAAGGAGATAGAGAGTGCTTTAGATAAGGAACACAAGCCTTATGGTCATTGCAAAGTAGTATATCCCAATTATAAATGAATACATTAGCAGTCAAGGTGGTACATTAGTTTTCTAAGAATTTTGTTGGCACAAGTTTATTGCTGAGAGCCTGGGTATCCTGGGAAAATTCAGTTTCTGGACCTCAAGCCTGAGGACTAAACTTTAAACTTAATGGTTTGTTGATCTATTCCCCTATGAGAAATCCAACCAGGCAACATTTCCCCAGAACATCTTTGTTACCTAACAGTGGTATTTAAAACTTGATAAGAAAACTGGTTGGTTTGTTCAATTTAACTAACTGGTCATTTTGGATAATTTAGTCAAATTAATTGTAGGATTAAAAAAAAATTACCCACTTAGGTTCAGTGGCTATGACAGAAAAATTCACTGATAAAAGATTAAGTAGAAAAAAAGCAGAGTTTATGAACATACACATTCTGCATTTGAGTAGGAGAATTCAATCATGAGTAACTCAAATCAAAGGAGTCATCAGAGGGCTTATATAGCATCTTAACAAAGAACAATAAAATTGCAGAGCAGTGACAAGACAAAGGAAAGGGGGTTTAGATTCTGAGTGGCAAACTGTGGGAAAATAAATACAGTTGATTCTTGAACAACACGGGTTTGAAATGCAAGGGTCCAGTTACATGCAGATTTTTTTCAATAAATTCTATTACTGTATATGACCCCCTGTTGGTTGAATCTGCCAACATGGAACTACAGGTATGGAGAACCCAATGTAAAGTTACACATGGATTTGCAACTGCCCAGGGATTGATGCCCTATCCCCTGCCTTGTTCAAGGGTCAACTCTATATGGGGGAAACTAATGGAAGATAAAAATTATTTAGTAAGACTTGTTATGTAGATTCTTCTTGGTGTCCACCTCTGGGCTGATAGAGTCTAAAGTTTTCTCCTATTCATTAAGAATTCTGCTCTTTCTGGTAAAAGAAACAGAGACATATTTACAAAATTTTGTCCTGCTTTTAGGCAGATGGGGGAAGACAGAGAGCTTTCCTTGTATCTGCTTCTTTACAGTCTTTAGCTCAAAATAATCCTTATGCCAAAGTGGCATATTTTGGAATGCATATTGTGATACCCTACATAATCAATTTAGTCAGATAAGTAGGAGAAAATGTCATATCAGTTAGTTGATATTTTGAATGTGAACAAAATTACATGTTCATTTGTAATTGTTTATCTTTTCAACAGTTGGGTTACATACATTGAGATGCTATTTGGTAGAATTAGGGTGTCTTTTGTGAGATCCTGCTCTGAACATGATGCTCAGGCCTGCAGATGCCTTTGAGGCAAAGGGAAATTGGAACTCTTCCCTCTCCTTATGTTTTTGTGATCAGGTTCAACTGGAAGCAACTGGCCTCAGGAATGTACTGAGTCAGACATCTATTCATTTCACTGCATGGATTCCACCTTGTTAACTGATTTAATAGTCCTCTTACTCTCTGTGATGCCTAGGCAGTCAGTTAATTTGATACAATCACTCATATTGGCCATTTTACTGAATTTCTCAGGCTGGTTTATACAAAATGGTCAATATGATGGCTATTTCTGATCCTTATTGTTTTTTTCTCACTTGCTTTCATCCTGACATTCTTGTTCTCATTATATTGAAAGCTAAAGAGAGGCACAAAAATAATCTGCAAAGACATAATGACAAGGCAATCTTCACAACTCTCCCCTTTCAGGGACCCTCAGGCTTGGAAAAGTCCAGTGGTAATTAAAGTAAAGCTTCGCTATGGTAACTGAATTGAAAAAAGATTAGTGTTAAGTATATATGTGGGTAATGAGGTGTGCTTTGTATTTGTGTGTGTGTGTGTGTTGAAGTTGGGAAAAGTGGAAGTGCTACTGTTGAAGGAAGGGGGACCCCTTTCAAGGCCCGAGAGTGGGCTCTTGTCTAATACTCGGAAGTGAATTGTCCAAGGAGACACATGTGCTGACAACGCAAGAGATTTTATTGGGAAAGGGCACCCAGGCAGAGAGCAGTAGGGTAAGGTGATGGGGTTAGTTTCTGGCTTGTCTTTGGCCAATCATTCTGACTCAGAGTCCTTTCTAGTGGCGCACTCATTGCTCAGCCAAAATGGATGCCAGCGATAAGGATTCTGGGAGGTGGTCAGACATGTGGGATCTTCCTTTAACTTTTTCTGAACTCTTCCGATTAGTGGTGGCTTATTAGTTCCATGTTCCTTACTAGGACCTCCTGTCATAAAGTAACTCATGCAAATGGTTACTATGGTGCCTGGCCAGGGTGAGCGGTTTCTATCAGTGTGCTTCCCAGAACACTACTATTCTGGATAGGGACTCAGAGAGGTAGCTGGGGTGGAGGAAAATTAAAATAACGAAAAATAAACTAAAAAAGAAGGCTAGTATATATTTAATCATTTTATGGTCTGCACTTCTAATCGTCACCTTTATAACTAGGGCACATATACCCAGACTTGTACTTTATAGTTTCTTTTTTCCTTCAAAACCTCATCTGTGTGTGTGAGGATAAGAGAGACAGACGAGATTTTCTTTCCGAGATTTTCAGCAGAGGAGAAATTTCTCTGGAGAACTTCCTCCTTTTTTTTTTAAACCTGGCCCATTAAATTTTAGTGTTAAGTAATCTCACAATAAATGAAAAGTATTCACTAGAAAAAAGTTAATTCAATGTGATTTACCATTGTTTAATTCTGCTAGCCAAGCTGCACTTGTCCTGAAGAGCTACATAATTTATTCAAATGACCTGGGGCTTTAAAGTCAATCTTCCAGCAGAAAAAATTACTCTCTGCCCCCAGGAGAGTGAATTTTTTTGTGTTGTACTGTTCCTTCTGACTGACATTTATTTGACTCTCAAGTGTATTTACATTGTTGGGCTTAATTTGGAGTTCTTTACTGAATCAATAATATGCTATGTTTTTTTGATTCAAGTGGTATCAATATTATTATTCCTTTGCTTTTCCTTTTCTTTTTGCTTTTTTCTCCCTTATCTCTCTGTAGTTACATAGTTTTTCTTTGACCTGTGAAAATTTTTACTCCTAAAATTATAAAGAAACAGAGTAATTATCCTTTAAATCTTCTGGGAAATGTGTGCCTCTTTAAACCTTATTTATGTCAGAACTTACTGTAATGAAGGACAAAAGCTCTAGACAAGGTCTCCTACTCCTCGGGGGTGTTCAAGGCCAGGTCTCCCAGAGGCGAGTCTGCAGTTTGTTCTCAAAAGTTTATAGCTCACCTCCTGGCTATTTCTTTAAAAGGGGAATGAGAGGGGGCTAGAAATAGAGCAGGGTGGGAATCTGACCCATCGTGACCACTCAGGAGGCCCTGGCCTGGAAAATTCCCCGGTACATGGTAAAAACAAACATTTGAAATGGAGGGAGAAACCAGGCTTAAACAAAGAGTGAAACCAGTTCCCATTTAAACTCTCCTGCCGATAACCATATGTGCCCCCTCATTTGTTTTCCAAACATCAGTTTTCCATCATTTGGACAGAGCCTCAACCTGAATCTGTCCAGAACATAGGAAGAAAATATTTTGAGATTTCATAAAATGCTGTGTCTGTATATGAGGAGCATTTGCTCCATGTTCAAACAGTCTACTGAAAGAAATAGTATTGTGCAAACTTTTGAATCGTACTATATTTTTCAGGCAATGGTGACCTCTTCTTGCTGATCCCATCTGTCTGTGTACTATAGGATCAACTTCAAAATGAACGGAAAAAACAGACAAATGTCAAAAGCCATCTGTTTTGTTTCATGTCATTTGTAATTTGTCTTTTGTAACCCATCCTCCCTTTGCTGTGTTACTTCTGTGGGACCTTTACTTAGGTCCCCAGCAACCTCCTCAGAGCCTGCCTGCCCTCTTACTTCACCTGCAGCCTGCAGCCTGCAGCCTGGTTAAGTGCACTCTTACTGCTCCCAGAAAAAAAAAATACGATCAGTAGAAATAACTGGAATCCTTTATACCCATGTAAGTGTCCTGGGTTCTCTGGTTATCTGTACTCACTGCAGTTAACTAGTCATACATTTTGCCTACCTGTGGCCTCCATTTTGGGAAGAAAATGAAAAATATTTTCTCCCATGCAACAATCCTTCAAACTCTTCCCCCCTTCTTCAGTGCTTTTGTAACAGCTTATGAATGGCCAGCAATGACTTTTTTGTAAATGTTGCATGTTTTCTTTTTGCCAGGACAAGGGTGAGATTAAAGGGCCAGCTAATACTGCCTCCTGTACTGCGGAGGTTAAGACTCTGAGTGCTGACATTAGAGTGCCTTGGTTTCAAATCAAATGTTCTCATTTAATACCTATGTGATTTCAGAAAAGTTATTTAAACTCTGTGAGCCCTACTGTACTGATTTTTTTAAATGGAGGTAATATTAATAGCTTATAATAGTACCTAGTATGTGCTAGGCACAATTTTTAAGCACTCTAAACATAACAACACATTTAATTCTTATAACTCCATGATGTAGGTAATTAACATCATCCCCATTTCTCAGATGAGAAAACTGAGACATGAAGAAGGAAAGTAACTTGGCCATAGTCATGGATTTACTAAGTGGTATAGCTGAGCTTGTGAACCAGGTAATTGGAACCCAGAGGCCATGTACATACACTGGTATGCTATATTGCCTATCTATTAAAAAGTATTGAGTATAAAGCACTTAGCACAGTGTTTGGCAAATGGGATTTATCGTCAACTGGTATAATCACTACCATCACCTGTATTTATCTTTCTTTTGTCACTCTTGCTTCTACTATACTTATTGTATAAGGCTAACCACCCTCAACCCCACAAAAAGAAAAACAACAGTAATCTGGGCTGCAATAGCTGCCTAATCCTTCTGATGTTGTATACTTTGTATTTAATTACAAATATGATAGAGACCCATGAAAGGAGACACTGCTTGTTAATATTTCTTTTAGAAGACATGAGAATTATATCCTTCCTGTCACTATCTCTGCAGCAAAAGCCAACAAAAATTGCTTAACAAAAGGGAGAAATTTTAGAAATTTTAGACTTCAAGTAAAGTTGCTGCTGTTCTTTTATTAAACAGGGGTAAAATTTTTCAAACAGTAATGAAAGTTGTAAAAGATGCTGGTGGAATTTAACTCTACTACTAGAATAAATTCCCTACTCTCCACTCCTTAACTCATTTTAGAATGCCAGTATCGGGGTAAAGAAAGAGAAAATTCTGCAAATAATTATATTCTTCTTTTAAAGTAAGCCACTAACTTCAAAATTCTCTAACACATTTGTGGAAACTTCATTTTTTTGTTTGAGATTTATTTGAATGAGCTGTTATGATTGGAGACACTAAGAATTTCAGATTAATGTTTTGCAGCCAAAAAAAAAAAAACCCCACTGGAAAGCTGGCAAGTGTTCATAAGTCAGACCTAGAATTATGTAGGTTGAAGACTCCCAGTGGACAGACGGAATATATAAGAAGGAAACCAGAGATCTGGTGCTATTACGTCCCTGACTCTAAGGGAACGAATAAGCACAAAATTAAAAGCATTCTTCAGCCTGAAATTTTAAGGTAGGTCTCCACAATTTATACATACTCTATTTGGAAAGTAAAACATACATTAAATGAAAATTTTTTATGGATGTACTTTCCCTTTTTCCTGTATTTTAACACTGTATTTTGCTAAATTCCTAAATTATTAAACTACTGTTTCTCTTACAGGGGTGCACTTAAGAACGAAGCAAGCTGATTTATGATAACTAAGTTTTAAACACGAACAACAAGTCTTCAAGTGAGTATTTTAGATTCTTTCATGTTAATTTGTTAAGTCAAGATTATGAAAGAATAAAGCTCTAAACTAAAGTGATGTTTGTTGTTTATTAAGAGATTCTTTGCTGATTACATTTTCACTGAGTAGTTTATTTATATGTGTTTTGAAACTATCCAAAGGAATAGTCTTTCCCTTACTGTGTTTATATTCAGCTATTTTTTTTTGTTTTAAAATAATGTTGCTATTAAAAATTACAGTATCACAAAAATCTGAATATTGGTTATAATATTCAAGAGCCAAGTAGCACTGTTACTACTTAGCTGTTAAACTAAAAAAAAAAAAAAAAGCAAAGGAAAAAGTGATACAGTTATATTATGATTAATCATTGATGTTCAATTCTTATTTCATTGAACAACACAATTTTTCCTACTTGACCCTAAATCCAATTTTGCTATTTTTTAGTTTTCTTTTCATAATTAAAAAAAGAAGTAGCTTTTCTTTTATATGGATTAAACTTAAATATGCATATGTAAAAGTAATAGTCTCTATTAAAATGCGATGGGGGTTTTAAAAATATGCACATATTCCATAACTACCACTTAATTATATTATTATTGTGAAAACAATGGAAAAGTAGAACTATAGGCATTATTTTTAATTAGTAAAAATCAGCCATAACCCACCATCCCAATATGTTCCTTTTGCATATTCTCTGTAACTCTTTTGTACACTTACTTATTTTTTCCATAGTTTATTTTACTTATTTCTCCATAGCTGGAATGATTTGTATATAATTAGTTAGTTGAATAAGGCATTTCTCTATGCAATAGTAGGCAGTGGTGTGATTTCTAGAAAGTATACAGAGTGAGATATGTGCTCATGTGTTTTTGAAATGCTAACTTTCTTATTTCTTAGTTTCTTCTTATTTGTTTCACATACTTCCTATTCTAGCTAACCTTTTGAAATATTAATTTTCTTTAACCTTTTTGACAATAGAAAAGAAGGGCAAAAAGTAGTTTTGCTTAGAATTTTCAGTCTTGATGCCAGAATGTCTTAATTTCTTGGTGTTATTGAGAGAATTCTCTTCTCTTCTTCAACAAATAAAGTCTATTCTTATTTCAGAAGGCATACTTCTGTTTCCCAATATTTTCTATAATTGCCTACATTTTTTTGCTTTCAACAAACTTTTATAATACTAACAACTTGATAATATCTTAAATTCTGTATGTGTTCTACAAGTTCTTTTTTTTCCCCCAGAAGGTGTAAAAATTAGGAGCTGCTGACATTTCAATCAACATGAAGGCCAACTTCTCCCTTGCCACCATCAGCAAAAACATTACCAGCAGTCTTCACGTTGGATTTGTGAACATTTCCGGCAATGAGTCTACTTTTAATTGCTCACATAAGCCATCAGATAAGCATTTAGATGCAATTCCTGTTCTCTATTACATTATTTTTGGGGTTGGATTTCTTGTCAATACTATTGTGGTTACACTGTTTTGTTGTCAAAAAGGTCCTAAGAAGGTTTCCAGCATTTACATCTTCAACCTAGCTGTGGCTGACTTACTTCTTTTGGCTACTCTTCCTCTCTGGGCAACCTATTATTCTCATAGATATGACTGGATCTTTGGACCTGTAATGTGTAAAGTTTTTGGTTCTTTCCTGACCCTGAACATGTTTGCAAGCATTTTTTTTATCACCTGCATGAGTGTTGATAGGTACCAATCTGTCATTTACCCCTTTCTGTCTCAAAGAAGAAATCCCTGGCAAGCATCTTATATAGTTCCCCTTGTTTGGTGTATGGCTTGTCTGTCCTCATTGCCAACGTTTTATTTCAGGGATGTCAGAACAATTGAATATTTAGGGGTGAATGCTTGCATAATGGCTTTCCCACCTGAGAAGTATGCCCAGTGGTCAGCTGGGATTGCTTTAATGAAAAATATCCTTGGTTTTATTATCCCTTTAATATTCATAGCAACATGTTATTTCGGAATCAGAAAACATCTACTGAAGACCAATAGCTATGGGAAGAATAGAATAACTCGTGACCAAGTTCTGAAGATGGCAGCTGCTGTTGTTCTGGCGTTCATCATTTGTTGGCTTCCCTTCCATGTTCTGACCTTCCTGGATGCTCTAGCTTGGATGGGTGTCATTAATAGCTGTGAAGTTATAGCAGTCATTGACCTGGCACTTCCTTTTGCCATTCTCCTGGGATTCACCAACAGCTGCATTAATCCCTTTCTGTATTGTTTTGTTGGAAACAGGTTCCAACAGAAGCTCCGCCGTGTGTTTAGGGTTCCAATTACTTGGCTCCAAGGCAAGAGAGAGAATGGTTCATGTGGAAAAAGCAGTTCCTTTAGAGAATTGGAGACCTTTGTGTCTTAAACGTGAGAGTGGAATACATGTTATCAATATGGCTACTTGGCTTAAAAGATCTCCCTGAATTATCTTTTGATGGCTTTAGTAAAATAACAAATTTTTCCCCTTAATGTAATCTTTTCTCAGACTTCTAGAACAGGAAACCAAATGTACCTCTTAAGTTTTATCCTCCAGTGACTTTCAAAAATTGCCTCCTTTTTTTCCCTTCCTTGTCTATCTGTACAAGATGTCACTGGGGAGATGTATCTATAATCTAGAAGTAACTGGGAATTTATCTCAAATTATAATTAATAAGAAATTGTGAATGATGATTTGGGGTTTCAGATTTCTCTTTGAGAAGTTCTGGAGTCTTTGTTGATTTTTATATCTATTTTCCTCAAGCTTTTCTCTTGAACCAAGGCCAGTCTTTTAATTAATTGCATTATTTACAAGATAGTATGCTAAAAGGAATGCGCACTTCTACTTTATATTATGAATAATAATCTTTTTATATTTCACTTTAGCATAATTTTATATTTAAGATACGGCTACATATTGAGTAGGGCTAGGAATATAGTATAGATCACATGTACTCCTACATTTAACTTGTATTTATAATCACAAAAAGTGAAATGTGTAATAACATAGATCTGCAATAAACAAATATCTGAGTGTGCACTAAAGTCTGAATAAACTTTTTAAATTTCTATTTATTTTAACTGTTTGAAGGTTTCTATGTCCTCTGATACTTTTTCAAAAACAATAACTAAAAACTATTTAGTGTATAAAATGTAATGGTCATTTTTTACATCCTTGACCTTTTGGATTTGGTGCTTTGATTGATATATAGCAAGTTGACCTGAGTTTTATTATTGATGCTTTGGTTGTGGGTTGCTTCCCAAAATATTTGGGTGGCTGCTCTAACTCTTTAATTTGTAATAAACCCTTAACTAGCATAGGAAAAGGTTATCTCAGAATGGAATTTTGATACTCCAGAAGGACAAAGAGATCCAGCAAATGACAAGTTTGGTGTCACATAGCAAACCTACCTGTCAGGGAAATGCAACATGGCTTAGAAAATATAAACCATGGGGTATACTTAAATTACACCTGTGGATACTGTTTGTTCCAGAATTTATAGGATTCTGTGGAACTCTTCTATACCAGTGACTGGTGCATAGATCTCTCAACACTATTAGAACTCCTAAGTTTGAGAAATACCTGAAACTGAGTTACCTTATTTAGAGCGTGAATCCTAATTTTAGAAGTTAAACATTTCATTCTGCACCAGACCCATATTTTATCAGGTTATCTAGGACCTTCCTAGACCAGTACTGACCTCTAAGAGAGAAGTAAAGTTTCAGAAGCTTGGCATCTCCGCCAGATTTCAGGGCTATAGATCCAACAATACTCCTGATCTACTTTCTGGGAAAGTCCTTATTTCATGTCATCTACTATTATCAATAAAAACAAATAGTTAAATGTAAAAGCAACTATGACTTCATATTTTAAATAACTTTGTAAAACATAAATAAAAGCTTTGATTAGAAGATCATGTGCACTTTACTTTTTTGTTGTAACTACCTCAAGTTATAGATTCTTACCTTGTCTTGTATCCTCATCTTCCTTATAATCCCCACTGATACTTCTTAGTTTTACCTTCCATCATTCCTTATATGGCTTCTTGCTATACTCTTCTAGTCTCCCACTCTTGTGTCTTCAGCCATAATCCCTTATTAATTATCAAAGGAAAGCCCAGATTTCTTGCTATGGTCTACAAGACCACAATAAATCTGATTTTTCCCTGCCTGTCTGACTTTTTTTCCCCCTCTGCCATCTCTTCTTACACTGTATGTTCAAGCATCACAAAAGGACTCAAACTGCTTTTTTTCAAGCCTACTGCTCTCTCATGCCTGTCTGCTTTTGCCCACACCACTCTGTTTCTTTAACACCCCTCCAATTATCCCTGACCCTCAGAATGTCTCACTCAACTGATGAACACAGCTTCCAATATTCAGCTCATATCAGTTCCTCTCCCACAATAACAATTATGATACTAATTATAATGCAAACCTCCCTCCCCTGGGTGTTCCCTTAATGAAATGAATTATTTACCTAATCCTTGGGATTTTAAGACTGGCCTCCACTTCCTTGTTAGTGAAAGTGTTAGTCACTCAGTCCTATCTGACTCTTTGTGACCTCATGGTCTGTAGCCTGCCAAGCTCCTCTGTTCATGGAATTCTCCAGGCAAGAATACTGGAGTGGGTTGTCATTTCCTTTTCCAGGGGATCTTCCCAACTCAGGGATTGAACCCTGGTCTCCAGCATTGCAGGCAAATTCTTTACCGACTGAGCCACCAGAGGAACCCAGTATTGATCCCTAAGTAATTCTTGGGGCTTGGAATACAGTGGTCTTTCCTGGGACTAAGAAGAAATGTCATTTGAGAAGATGGTGCATGAATATGTGAACTCTGATTGCAGGAATGTACAAAGGTATAAATGTCTTCTTTTCTCTTTGAAAATATAAATTTCATGTTAAGTTTCTCAGACAGCAAACAAAACTGTATTCTCATTTTGGTTGTCCCATTTCCAAGTATTACCTAATTCGCTTTCTTTTCCATGGTTCCACATTTATTCATCTCACCCACATAATGCCCAAGAACCACATAGTAATAGTAATAGTTATTACTATTAGGTGAGCACTATATGATATATACTTTTATAAGTATTTTACTTGTATTATCTCATTTTATTCCCAAAATGATTCAGTTATTCTCATTTTACAAATAAGGACACTGAGGTACAGATGAGTTCATATTAATCTTTAAGTTTGTCTCTGATCAATGATCTGAGTAATCCTAACAGACGTATTTAGTAGTTTCAGTGAATCTTAGGCTACAAGCTGATATTTCAGACAGTCCTGCTCAGACTTTCAACTTTCTCCAAACCACACTGCTTACATATCCATGACCACAGTAATAAAAGAGTACTGGGCAGGTGGTATATTAGCACCTATGAAGAAAAAGAGAGAAAGCTAATGGATAAGGCTTTCTGCCTGGTTCTCCACTACCCTTTTCTCATGTTTCATGCTCTACAGAACTACATGAAGTAACCACTACTCCCTGCTCCCCACTCTACCTCCACACAGAAAGCAAGACCCTCAAACATTTATTTTGAGGGACAAAAATTTGACATGAATGTTAGTTTTGTGAAATAAGATTATATAGGATTACCAGAGAAATTCATCTCTTGCAATTTGCAAAATGAACATATATTTTTATTATGAAAAGTCAAGTATTAATTACAGTAAGTCCCCTACATATGAACCTTGAAGTTGCAAACTTTAAAAAACGCTAATGTGTGTTCATACATCCAATCACATGAGTTAGTTCACATGTCTGGCATACATGGTCATGGGCTTGCTTTTCTACAGTGATTGTACTTTTGTGTACTTTACTGTACACTACTATATAGAGTACAGTAGTACAGTATCTTTATTTTGAACCCAGGATGTCCAGAAGCAAGTGTAAAAGCAGCAGTGATGTAGCTGGTACTACTATACTTTTCAAGGTACTGCACTGTAAGATGAAAATGTTTTCTTTATTTTGTATGTGTTTTTTATGTATTATTTGTATGAAAAATATTATAAACCTATTGCAGTACAGTACTGTATAGCCAATTGTGTTAGGTGCATATCTAGGCTAACTTTGTTGGACTTATGAACAAATTGGACTTACAAACATGTTCTTAGAATGCATACATAGGGGATTTGCTGTATTTATACATTTTATAACCTTAAATTAGATCTCAGTAAAATGTTTTGGAAAAATTCCTTTTTTTCTGGTCTTTTGAGGTCTGTATCAAAATGAGAGGATAATCTAAAGGAAAGCACATTCTATTTTGACTTTTTTTTCCCCACAGGGATTTGAGAATGGAAAACTGTTTGGTGGCTTCA
The DNA here is from genome assembly GCF_001704415.2 of Capra hircus. Classification (NCBI taxonomy): domain Eukaryota; kingdom Metazoa; phylum Chordata; class Mammalia; order Artiodactyla; family Bovidae; genus Capra; species Capra hircus. The sequence continues at coordinate 28,542,905 of NW_017189517.1, forward strand.
TCTATCAACAAAAGAAAAATCTAAACTGGGCAAGCTGAATTAACCACAGGAGGTAACTGAAACAAGAAAGGATTGAGACAATAAGGAAAATAAAGCACTTAATTATTTTGTTAATTCCTATATGAATTATATCAACAATGATGATTCACATAAAATAACAGAAATTCATATGCTATCACACACAAAAAATCACTTTTCCTGCAAAAAGAAAAACAGTGGCCTACAGCTGAATGGACTAGCCTTCTAGAGCTTGATGCTCACTTGCACAAAGGATTAACATCCTCAGAATAAGAATTTTTTTCTTCTTGAAATTCTTTCTTTTAGAAAGAGAGAGTTCTTTTTAAAATTAATAATAATTTATATGTATTTCTTACTAAGAATGAATACTTTCTCATTGTTGAAAATTTTAACTGTATAGATAATTAGCCACAGACAAAATCACTGTTAGTAGCACTGAAATCATTCACCTCAGGTTGGGACTTGAACCCACATGGCTGGGACTCAAATCTGGTCAAAACCCAGTTTGGGACTCTAACCCATGTGCCCAGGACTCAAACCTGGCCAAAACTCATGGTCTTTCCAACTGAGATAACATACTTGGTTTCAGGACCTAATGAAGCTCAGGTTCTTGATGTCTTATCACAGAAAGAATTCAGTGACAGAAAAAGTAATAGGTAAGAAGTGGATTTATTTAGAGAGAAATACACTCCACAGAGAAGAGTATGGGCTATCACAGAGGGCAAGAGTAACCTCGAAATGTGGTGTGGTTAGCTTTCATGGGCTAGGCAATTTCATGAGCTAATGAGTGGAAGAATTATTCTAATTATATTGGGGCCAAATTAAACTTAAAAGCTTTTGTACAGCAAGAGAAAACATCAACAACAATAAAAAAGACAACCTACTGAATGGGAGAAAATATTTGCAAATCAGATGACCAACAAGGGTTTAATATTCAAAATATATAAAGAGTTCATACAACTCGATATCAAAAAAACAACTCAACTTAAAAAATGGGCAGAATACCTGAATAAATATTTTTCCAAAAAAGAAACACAGAAGTCCAACAGGCACATGAAAAGATATTCAACATCACTCATCATCAGGGAAATGCAAATAAAAACCACAATGGCTATGACCTTACACCTGTCAGAATGGCTAGTATCAAAAAATCCACAAATAAATGTTGACAAGGATGTGGAGAAAAGGTAACAATTGTCCACTGTTGGTGGGAATGTAAATTGGTACAGTTACTATGAAAAACAGTATGGAGTTTCCTCAAAAAATTAAATATAGAATTACCATATGATCTAGCAATTCCATTCCTCAGTTCAGTTCAGTTCATTTCAGTCACTCAGTCGTATTCGACTCTTTGCGACCCCATGAATCACAGCACGCCAGACCTCCTTGTCCATCACCAACTCCCGGAGTTCACTCAGACTTGAGTCCATCGAGTCAGTGATGCCATCCAGCCATCTCATCCTCTGTCGTCCCCTTCTCCTCCAGCCCCCAATCCCTCCCAGCATCAGAGTCTTTTCCAATGAGTCAACTCTTCGCATGAGGGGGCCAAAGTACTGGAGTTTCAGCTTTAGCATCAGTCCTTCCAAAGAAATCCCAGGGTTGATCTCCTTCAGAATGGACTGGTTGGATCTCTTTGCAGTCCAAGGGACTCTCAAGAGTCTTCTCCAAAACCACAGTTCAAAAGCATCAATTCTTTGGCGCTCAGCCTTCTTCACAGTCCAACTCTCACATCCATACATGACTACCTGAAAAACCATAGCCTTGACTAGACAGACCTTAGTCGGCAAAGTAATGTCTCTGCTTTTGAATATACTATCTAGGTTGTTCATAACTTTTCTTCCAAGGAGTAAGCATCTTTTAATTTCATGGCTGCAGTCACCATCTGCTGTGATTTTGGAGCCCCCCAAAATAAAGTCTGACACTGTTTCCATTGTTTCTCCATCTATTTCCCATGGAGTGATGGGACCGGATGCCATGATCTTCATTTTCTGAATGTTGAGCTTTAAGCCAACTTTTCACTGTCTTCTTTCACTTTCATCAAGAGGCTTTTTAGTTCCTCTTCACTTTCTGCCATAAGGGTGGTGTCATCTGCATATCTGAGGTTATTGATATTTCTCCCAGCAATCTTGATTCCAGCTTGTGTTTCTTCCAGTCCAGTGTTTCTCATGATGTACTCTGCATACAAGTTAAATAAGCAGGGTGACAATATACAGCCTTGATGGACTCCTTTTCCTATTTGGAACCAGTCTGTTGTTCCATGTCCAGTTCTAACTGTTGCTTCCTGACCTGCATACAGGTTTCTCAAGAGGCAGATTAGGTGGTCTGGTATTCCCATCTCTTTCAGAATTTTCCACAGTTTATTGTGATCCACACAGTCAAAGGCTTTGGCATAGTCAATAAAGCAGAAATAGATGCTTTTCTGGAACTCTCTTGCTTTTCCCATGATCCAGCGGATGTTGGCAATTTGATCTCTGGTTCCTCTGCGTTTTCTAAAACCAGCTTGAACATGAGGAATTTCACGGTTCACATATTGCTGAAGCCTGGCTTGGAGAATTTTGAGCATTACTTTACTAGCATGTGAGATGAGTGCAATTGTTTGGTAGTTTGAGCATTGTTTGGCATTGTCTTTCTTTGAGATTGGAATGAAAACTGACCTTTTCCAGTACTGTGGCCCTGCTGAGTATTCCACATTTGCTGGCATATTGAGTGCAGCACTTTCACAGCATCATCTTTCAGGATTTGAAATAGCTCCACTGGAATTCCATCACCTCCACTAGCTTTGTTCCTAGTGATGCTTTCTAAGGCCCACTTTACTTCACATTGCAGGATGTCTGGCTCTAGATGAGTGATCACACCATCGTGATTATCCAGGTCGTGAAGATCCTTTTTGTACAGTTCTTCTGTGTATTCTTGCCATCTCTTCTTAATATCTTCTGATTCTGTTAGGTCCAGACCATTTCTGTCCTTTATCGAGCCCGTCTTTGCATGAAATGTTCCCTTGGTATCTCTAATTTCCTTGAAAAGATCTCTAGTCTTTCCCATTCTGTTCTTTTCCTCTATTTCTTTGCATTGATTGCTGAGGAAGGCTTTCTTATCTCTTCTTGCTATTCTTTGGAACTCTGCATTCAGATGCTTATATCTTTGCTTTTCTCCTTTGCGTTTCACCTCTCTTCTTTTCACAGCTATTTGTAGGGCTTCCCCAGACAGCCATTTTGCTTTTTTGCATTTCTTTTCCATGGGGATGGTCTTGATCCCTGTCTCCTGTACAATGTCACGAACCTCAGTCCATAGTTCATCAGGCACTCTATCTATCAGATCTAGGCCCTTAAATCTATTTCTCACTTCCACTGTATAATCATAAGGGATTTGATTGAGGTCATACCTGAATGGTCTAGCAGTTTTCCCTGCTTTCTTCAATTTCAGTCTGAATCTGGTAATAAGGAGTTCTGCTGGGGTCCAGCCCCGGTAGATCCAGGGTGATTCAAAGGTGGGGGGACGGCGTCGGCATCTTTGGAAAAATACATATTTAATTACAGATATAGAGAGAGATTAGAAGCGGATAGTGTAGTAGGAAGATTAGTGGAAAAAAAGAGGCTGAATAACTTGGATTACATGGAATAGCATCCATACTCCAGATGCGAATTCAGCCAGAAAAACAGGGAGCAAGAAAGAAACAACATGGGGGAATCAGTCTTTCCAGAAACTGATCCGATTTCTTTATTTTTGTGTTTGCTTATATACCTTTTGTTACACATAGGGATGAATACAGAGTCACATGGGGGTCAGCAGTCCTGACCTTTATCAAAATCAGGCGCTTCACATAAATGAAGAAAAAAAAGGTCTTAGGAATATTACATCATCTTCTGGCCATGAGTGAGACCTGCTGACATTTTATGATCCTTTCTTTCTGATAACCAAAACACTTATTTTTTCAAGGGTGTTTTTTCTTAAACCAGGCACCACCCTCCAAATAAAGTTGCATTCCTATAGGGTGAGGGGGTAGTGAGTTACAATCAAGAAAGAAATCTATTTAACCCAAGGTTAACATGATTAATCTTAAAGGTTAATACTTATTTCTCCTATATCCTTAAAGGTTAATACTTATTTCTCCTATGTGTTATATTCATTATAAGGGCAGGGAACATGGAGATTTAGCAGCAAACATCAGCCCAACAAATAAAAATCCTTTCACCAATGTTCCCAATTAAGATCTATTTAGTCTTAAGATAGTGATAAAGTTACATTTTTACATAGCAAGGACACAGTGATTTATAACAAAGTACAGTGATCTATTACAAAAGAGAAAATCCATTAACTCAAAAAGTCTAGCATTGCTAACATCAAAAACTACTATATTTCCTTTTCTATATTCCAAATACATTGATTAATATATTCCCAGGTGCCTAAGGATATGGAGGCCTGGCGGCAATCATTGACTCAACAAGAAGAAAAAGCCCTATGCTAATTAAGACTCAAAATACTCCAAAACTCTCTGTGCTGTTTATGGTTAAGAGGTAGTAAACAATCATGTGCGTAGTGGCAGGAGTATGGATAATCCTGTCACACAAGCTAGTCTGTCAGCAGAGAGCTTTGACCTGAGACATCCTTGTCCCACCCAGAGCAGGGAATTAGCAGCAATTATTGACACAACAAATGAAAAACCCTTCACCAATATAATTCCTAACCAACCCACTATACTAATAATTTCCAACTCCCCAAAAGAATTTGCCTTTAGTAAGTCTAAAACATCTCATGCCTCAGGTTGGGAGGCTGTAAACAATCACATGTGGCCTGACGAACCTATACAGGTGGGCTAGATAACCTTCAGAGGAGTCCGTAAGCTGAAACAATCTTGTCACGCCCAGGAATTTTTATTGCCTTGGAGCTGCACGTTTACTCCTTCTCTGAGAGAAACAGTTATGGGGGAGAGCCCCCCGTAAAGTCAGAGGTGTAGGTGAGAGCATAAAACAGACTCTGGTTTTGGGGTTAGATGCTCGGGAACAGGGGGTTTCCTGAGGCTTGATCACGCCTTTGTGTATGCCAAGCCTCCTTCCTCATGACCTTTGCCATGGGCGGAGTTCCTCACGCTGGCCCCCAGCAGAGTTCATGATCTGAGCCACAGTCAGCTCCTGGTATAGACTCACAGAGAACAAACTAGTGGTTACCAGTGGGGAGAAGGGCAACATAGGGGTAGGGGATTAAGTGATACAAACTACTATGCACAAAATAAATAAGCTTCAAGTATATATTGTAGAGAACAGAGAGTATAGCCAATACTTAATGATAACTTTAAATACTATATTGTTGTTTTGTTCAGTCGCTCAGTCGTTTCCAACTCTTTGCAACCACATGGACTGCAGCACGCCAGGCTTCCCTGTCCTTCACCATCTCCCAGAAATGGTGATCTCCCTCTCAAACTCATGTCCATTGAGTCAGTGATGCCATCCAACCATCCCATCCTCTGTCACCCTCTTCTCCTCCTGCCTTCAATCTTTCCCAGCATCAGGGTCTTTTCCCATGAGTCGGCTCTTTTCATCAGGTGACCAAAGTATTGGAGCTTCAGCCTCAGCATCAGTCCCGCCAATGAATATTCAGGATTGATTTCCTCTAGAATTGATTGGTTTGATCTCCTTGAAGTCCAAGAGACTCTCAAGAGTCTTCTCCAACACCACAATTCAAAAGCATCAATTCTTCAGCACTCAGCCTTCTTTATGGTCCAATTGTCACAACCATACATGACTACTGGAAAAATCATAACTTTGACTATAGGGACCTTTGCCAGCAAAATAATGTCTCTGCTTTTGAATATGCTGTCTAGGTTTATAAAAATTTTGAATTAGTATGTTGTATTCATAAAACTAATATTAATATAATATTGTAAATCAACTACACCTCAATTTCAAAAAGACAAAAAGAAAAAAAAAAAGAAAGGAAGGAAGGAAGTTCTAGCCACAACAATTAGGCATTAAAAAGATATAAACGGCATGCATGTTAAAAAGGAAGAGGTAAAACTATCACTACTTGCAATGACAATATGAAAACCTTGCTGCTGCTGCTAAGTCGCTTCAGTCGTATCCAACTCTGTGCAACCCCATAGATGGCAGCCCACCAGGCTCCCCCGTCCCTGGGATTCTCCAGGCAAGAACACTGGAGTGGGTTGCCATTTCCTTCTCCAATGCATGAAAGTGAAAAGTGAAAGTCGCTCAGTCGTGTCCGACCCTCAGCCACCCCATGGACTTCAGCCTTCCAGGCTCCTACATCCATGGGATTTTCCAGGCAAGAGTACTGGTGTGGTGTGCCATTGCCTTCTCAAATGAAAACCTTAGATCCTATTTTTAAAAAAATAGTTATAACTAAGAAACAAATTCACTAACATTACAGAATACAAAATATGCAAAAAGTTTGTTCAGTCGCTCAGTCATGTCCGACTCTTTGCAATCCCATGAATGGCAGCACACCAGGTTTCCCTGTCCTTCACTATCTCCCAGAGTTCGTTCAAACTCAAATCTATTGAGTAGGTGATGCCATCCAACCATCTCATCCTCTGTCATCCCTTTCTCCTCTTGCCCTCAGTCTTTCCCAGCATCAGGGTCTTTGCCACTGAGTCAGCTCTTTACAATGGGTAGCCAAAGTATTGGAGCTTCAGCTTGAGCATCAGTCCTTCCAGTGAATATTCGGGGTTGATTTTCCCTATGATTGACTGTTTTGATCTCCTTGCTGAAAATCCAAGGGACAATCAAGATCATGAGCTCCTTATTGCAAAATTCAGACTTAAATTGAAGAAACTAGGCCATTCAGCTACGACCTAAATCAAATCAATTATGCAAAGAGCTGTTGTGCCTTTTTACACGAATAACATGTTATCAGAGAAACTAAGAAAACAATCCCATTTACAATTGCATCAAGAAGAATAAACACCTAGGAATAAATTTAACCAAAAGGTAAAGACCTGTATGTTGAAAACTATAAGATATTAATGAAATAAACTGAAGATACAAATGAATGGAAATATATTCTGTGCTCATGGATCAGAAGAATTGATATTGTCAAAATGTGCATATTACCCAACACAATCTACAGATTCACTAAATCCCTATCAAAACTCCAATGACATATTTCAAAGAAATAGAACACAAATTATAAAATTTATATGGAACAACAAAAGACCCTGAATAGCCAAAGCAATCTTGAGAAAGAAGAATAAAGCTGGAGGCAACATCTTTCCTGATTTCAAGCTATATTATAAAGCTATATTAATTTAAAAAGTACAGTATTGGCATGAAACAGACAATGGAACAGACTAGAGAGCCCAGAAATAACATTGTGCATATATGTCAATTAATTCATAATGAAGGAGAAAAGACTATATAATGGGGAAAGGACAGACTTTTCAATAAATGTTGGGAAAACTGGACAGCCACATGCAAAAGAATTAATTTAGACCACTATCTTATACCATATACAAAAATTAACCCCAAATGGATTAGTAAGACCCATAAGACCTGAAATGATAAAATTCTTAGAAGAAAAATTTAGGTATTAACTCCTAATCTTGGTGACAATTGTTTTTGAATCTGATACCAAAAGCAAAAGTAACAAAAGCAAAAATACTACATCATACTAAAAAGCCTCTGCACAGTGAAGGAAACAATCAACAAAATTAAAAGGCAACCTACTGAATAGGAAAATATATCTGCAAATCATATGACCAACAATCAGTTAATATATGAAATATATAAAGAACTCATACATTCAATAGCAAAAAGTAACAATCTGATTTAGAAATGGGCAGAAGTTTTGAAGAGACGTCTTTCCAAACAAGGTATACAGATGGCCAACAGGTAAATGAAAAGATGCTCAACATCATTAATCATCAGGGAAATGCAAATCAAAATCATAATGAGATAACACCTCACACTTGTCAGAATGGCTAATATCAAAAAGATAACAAAAAAGAAGTGTCTCCAAGGATGTGAAAAAAAAGGAATACTTAAACCCTTTTGGTGAAAATGTAAATTGGTATAGTCACTATGAAAAATAGTATGGAAATGTCTCAAAAAATTAAAAATAGAACTACAGCAGTTCTGATAATTTACCTGAAGAAAACAAAAACATTTAACTCAAAAAAATATATGCCATGTTCACTGCAGTATTATTCATAGTAGCCAAGATATGAAAATAATGTAAGTATTCATCCATAGATGAATGTATAAAGAAAATGTGGTATATACAGAAAAAGGAATAATATTCAGCCATAAAAAAGAAACCTTACCATTTGTGACAATGTGGATGGACCTTGAGGGCATTATGCTAAGTGAAATGTCAGACAGAGAAAGACAAATATACATGCTCTCTTTTATACGTAGAATCTAAAAACAAACAAACAAGTTCATAGATACAGAGAACAAATTGTGTTGCCAGAGGTGAGGGGTAGGGGTGGGAGAAATAAAATTTGAAAAAGATAAATACATAAAATAAACGTGTTATAGAAGAACATATATCAGCAAGGGAAAATGTTCACAATATACTTAGAGAAAAATATCTGACTACAAAATAGTATGCACAAAATAAACCATTTTGCTAAACAAAAAAAAATGGACACCAAAAAAATAAGTTTAGAAGAACACACATTAAAATATAAAAGCATCTGAGAAGTGGTCCTAAGATGGTAGAGGAACAGGATGGGGAGACCACTTTCTCCCTAAAAAAATTCATCAAAAGAACATTTGAACGCTGAGTAAATTCCACAAAACAACTTCTGAATGCCAGCAGAGGACATCAGGCACCCAGAAAAGCAGCCCATTGTCTTTAAAAGGAGGTAGGAAAAAATATAAAAGACAAAAAGAGAGACAAAAATGGTATGAACAGAGCTCCATCCCAGGAAGGGAGTCTTAAAAAAGAAAGAAGTTTCCAAACACCAGGAAACACTCTCACTGCCGAGTCTACGGCGAGCCTTGGAACCACCGAGGGCAACATAACTGGGAGGAAAAAGAAATAAATAATTAAAACCCACAGATTACATGCCCAATGGTAACTCCCCCAGTGGAGAAGCAATGCAGACGCCTGCACCTGCCACTAGCAAGTTGGGGCTGAGCAGGGAGGCGTGGGCTGCATTGCTTAGAGTAAGGACCAGGCCTGAATGCCCCGAGGGCAATCTGAGGTAACTAACTTGGGCTAGCAAACCAGACTGTAGGAGAGCTACCAGGCGAAAAGCCCTAACCTAAGACACCACCAGGCCCACTCACAGAACAAAGGACTGAGCAGAGCCAACTGGCTGCAGACAATCCCCCTCCAGTGACAGGCAGCCAGAGCCGTAAGGGGTCAATCGTGGCCCCAAAGAGGCATTATCTACCAAACTGCAAGCAGGCTTTGTTGCTAAGTCTTCTTGGGATTCTGGAAGGTCAACATCCACCTGAGAAGGTGCACCCATTGTACACCCAAAAAACTGAGTGGCAGGGATGGGGGAGGCGATAAGTCACAGCGACCATGCTCTCCAAACACCTGATCACCTGAGCTGCTCGGATCTGGGAAGGGCGCAAAATGCAGGCCCAACCAAGTCTGCGCCTCTGAGGACTACTCAAGTACCTAAACCTGAGCAGATTAGACCTGGGAAGTGCATACAACCCAGGGCTGGCCTCAGACAGTTCCAGGCAGAGCAACCTAGAGCCTAAGCAGTGTAGAAAGGGAAAGCACACATGCTGTGAGTGGGGGCAAACCCATTGTGGCCGAGACACTGCAAGCACACACCAGTGTTATTTGCTTGCAACGTCCCTCCCTCCCCATGGCACGACTGAACAAGTGAGCCTAAAAAAGTGTCCACCACCGCCCCCTTGTGTCAGGGCGGAAATTAGACACTGAAGAGCCCAGCAAACAGAATAAGATAAAACAGAGGGAACCTCCTTGGAAGAGACAGGTGCAATAGATTAAAACCCTGTAGTTAGTACCAACTAAGAGAGTGAAAAAGTTAGCTTAAAGCTCAACATTCAGAAAACGAAGATCATGGCATCTGGTCACATCACTTCATGGGAAATAGATGGGGAAACAGTGGAAACAGTGTCAGATTTTATATTTGGGGGCTCCAAAATCACTACAGATGGTGACTGCAGCCATGAAATTAAAAGACGCTTACTCCTTGGAAGGAAAGTTATGACCAACCTAGATAGCATATTGAAAAGCAGAGACATTGCTTTGCCAACAAAGGTCCGTCTAGTCAAGGCTATGGTTTTTCCTGTAGTCATGTATGGATGTGAGAGTTGGACTGTGAAGAAAGCTGAGCACTGAAGAATTGATGCTTTTGAACTGTGGTGTTGGAGAAGACTCTTGTGAGTCCTTTGGACTGCAAGGAGATCCAACCAGTCCATTCTAAAGGAGATCAGTCCAGGGTGTTCTTTGGAAGGAATGATGCCAAAGCTGAAACTCCAGTACTTTGGCCACCTCATGCGAAGAGTTGACTCATTGGAAAAGACCCTGATGCTGGGAGGGATTGGGAGCAGGAGGAGAAGGGGATGACAGAGGATGAGATGGCTGGATGGCATCATCGACTCGACGAACATGAGTTTGAGTGAACTCCAGGAGTTGGTGATGGACAGGGAGGCCTGGCGTGCTGCAATTCATGGGGTCACAAAGAGTAGGACATGACAGAGTGACTGAACTAAACTGAACTGAACTGAACATAGGAAGGGGCCTATAGTCCTTGAGAAATATAAGCTGGATCAAGGGACTATCTGAAAATGAACTGACCCCACATTGTCCACAACAACACCAGAGAAAGTCCTAGATATATTTTTACACTTTTTTACTATCATTCTTTATTTTTTTTAATTTCTAAAAAAATTTTAAGTCCTCTATTACTCCTTTAATTTTCATTTTTATAACCTACTATTATTTTGCAAAAAAAAGAGACCCTATTTTTTAAAGCAAACATACATATATATATATATAAAATAATTTTTGTGACTTTTTTCCTTTCTTTAATATTCTATTTTTGAAAATATAACTTCTACTCTAGATTTTTAATGTTTGTTTTTTGGTATTTGTTATCAATTTTGTACCTTTAAGAACCCAATCTTCAGTACCCATTTTTACTTGGGAGTGAGATTACTGGCTTAACTGCTCTCTCCCCCTTAAAACTCTCCTTTTTCTCCACCAGGTCTCCTCTGTCTCCTCCCTCCCCCTTCTCTTCTCTACCCAACTCTGAATCTCTTTGTGTGTTCTAGACAGTGGAGAACACTTAGGGAATAGATTACTGGCTGGATCTGTCTCTCTCCTTTTGATTCACCCCTTTATCCTACTGGCCACCTCTGTCTCCTTCCTCCCTCTTCTCTTCTCTGTATAACTCCATGAACATCTCTGAATAGTCCAGACTGTGGAGCACACATAAGGAAGTGATTACCGGCTAGCTTGCTCTCTCCTCTTTTGAGTCCACCTCATCTTATTTAGGTCACCTCTATCTCCCTCTTCCCTCTTCTCTTCTTCATGTAACTCTGTGAACCTCTCTGGGTGTCCCTCACTGTGGAGAAATTTTTCATCTTTAACCTAGATGTTTTATCAATGGCACTGTATAGATGGAGAAGTCTTGAGGCTACTGTAAAAAATAAGACTGAAAACCAGAAGGAGGAAGCTTAAGTCCAAAGCCTGAAACACCAGAGAACTCCTGACTCCAGGGAACATTAATCAACAGGAGGTCATCAAACAACTCCATACCTACACTGAAACCAAGAACCTCCCAAGGGCCAACAAGTTCCAGAGCAAGAATAGCACGCAAATTCTCCAGCAACACAGGAACACAGCCCTGAGCTTCAATATACAGGCAGCCCAAAGTCACTCCAAACCCACTGACATCTCAAAACTCATTACTGGACACTTCATTGCACTCCAGAGAGAAGAAATCCAGCTCCACCCACCAGAACACTGACACAAGCTTCCCTAACCAGGAAACCTTGAAAAGACACCCATCCAACCCACCCACAGTGAGGAAACTCCACAATAAAGAGAACTCCACAAACTGCCACAATACAGAAAGGCTACACAAACACAGCAATATAAACAAGATGAAGAGACAGAGGAATACCCAGCAGTTAAAGTAACAGGATAAATTCCCACCAAACCAAACAAAAGAGGAAGAGATAGGAATCTACCTGATAAAGAATTCTGAATAATGATAGTGAAAATGGTCCAAAATCTTGAAAACAAAATGGAATCACAGATAAATAGCCTGGAAACAAGGATTGAGAAGATGCAAGAAAGGTTTAACAAGGACCTAGAAGAGAGAAAAAAGAGTCACTATATAATGAATAATGCAATAAATGAGATCAAAAACACTCTGGAGGGAACAAATAGTAGAATAATGGAGGAGCAAGATAGGATTAGTGAGGTAGAAGATAGAATGGTAGAAATGAATGAGAGGAAAAAAGAAAAACGAACAAAAAAAATGAGGACAATATCAGAGACCTCTGGGACAATGTTAAATGCCCCAACATTTGAATCATAGGAGTCCCAGAAAAAAAAGACAAAAAGAAAGACCATGAGAAAATACTTGAGAAGGTAATAGTTGAAAACTTTCCTAAAATGGGGAAGGAAATAATAACTTAACTCCAAGAAACCCAGGGAGTCCCAAAAAGGATAAATCCAAAGTGAAACACCACAGTTCAGTTCAGTCACTCAGTCATGTCCAACTCTTTGCGACCCCATGAATTGCAGCACGCTAGGCCTCCCTGTCCATCACCAACTCCCGGAGTTCACTCAGACACACATCCATCGAGTCAGTGATGCCATCCAGCCATCTCATCCTCTGTCATCCCCTTCTCCTCCTGCCCCCAATCCCTCCCAGCATCAGAGTGTTTCCCAAAGAGTCAACTCTTCGCATGAGGTGGCCAAAGTACTGGAGTTTCAGCTTTAGCATCATTCCTTCCAAAGTAATCCCAGGGTTGATCTCCTTCAGAATGGACTGGTTGGATCTCCTTGCAGTCCAAGGGACTCTCAAGAGTCTTCTCCAACACCACAGTTCAAAAGCATCAATTCTTCGGCGCTCAGCCTTCTTCACAGTCCAACACTCACATCCACACATGACCACAGGAAAAACCATAGCCTTGCCTAGACGGACCTTAGTCAGCAAAGTAATGTCTCTGCTTTTCAATATGCTATCTAGGTTGGTCATAAATTTTCTTCCAAAGGAGTAAGTGTCTTTTAATTTCATGGCTGCAATCACCATCTGCAGTGACTTTGGAACCCCAAAAAATAAAGCCTGACACTGTTTCCATGTTTTCCCATCTATTTCCCATGAAGTAATGGAACCACATGTCATGATCTTCGTTTTCTGAATGTTGAGCTTTAAGCCAACTTTTCACTCTCTTCTTTCATTTTGATCAAGAGGCTTTTTAGTTCCTCTTCACTTTCTGCCATAAGGGTGGGGTCATCTGCATATCTGAGGTTATTGATATTTCTCCCGGCACTCTGGATTCCAGCTTCTGTTACTTCCAGTCCAGCATATATCATGACGTACTCTGCATATAAGTTAAATAAGCAGGGTGACAATATACAGCCTTGATGGACTCCTTTTCCTATTTGGAACCAGTCTGTTGTTCCATGGCCACTTCTAACTGTTGCTTCCTGGCCTGCACAGGTCAGGTGGTCTGGTATTCCCATCTCTTTCAGAATTGTCCACGGTTTATTGTGATCCACACAGTCAAAGGCTTTGGCATAGTCAATAAAGCAGAAATAGATGTTTTTCTGGAACTCTCTTGCTTTTTCCATGATCCAATGGATGTTGGCCATTTCATGTCTGGTTCCTCTGCCTTTTCCAAAACCAGCTTGAACATCAGGAAGTTCATGGTTCACGTATTGCTGAAGCCTGGCTTGGAGAATATTGAGCATTACTTTACTAGAGTGTGAGATGAGTGCAATTGTTTGGTAGTTTCAGCATTCTTTGGCATTGCCTTGCTTTGGGATTGGAATGAAAACTGACCTTTTCCAGTACTGTGGCCACTGCTGAGTATTCCACATTTGCTGGCATATTGAGTGCAGCACTTTCACAGCATCATCTTTCAGGATTTGAAATAGGTCCACTGGAATTCCATCACCTCCACTAGCTTTGTTCATAGTGATGCTTACTAAGGCCCACTTGACTTCACATTCCAGGATGCCTGGCTCTAGATGAGTGATCACACTCATGAATATCAGGGTCGTGAATATCAGGGTCATGAAGATCTTTTTTGTACAGTTCTTCTCTGTATTCTTGCCACCTCTTCTTAATATCTTCTGCTTCTGTTAGGTCCAGACCATTTCTGTCCTTTTTCAAGCCCATCTTTGCATGAAATGTTCCCTTGGTATCTCTAATTTCCTTGAAGAGATCTCTAGTCTTTCCCATTCTGTCCTTTTCCTCTATTTCTTTGCATTGATTGCTGAAGAAGGCTTTGTTATCTCTTCTTGCTATTCTTTGGAACTCTGCATTCAGATGCTTATATCTTTGCTTTTCTCCTTTGCTTTTCGCCTCTCTTCTTTTCACAGCTATTTGTAAGGCCTGCCCAGATAGCCATTTTGCTTTTTTGCATTTCTTTTCCATGGGGATGGTCTTGATCCCTGTCTCCTGTACAAGGAAACACTGAAACCATACTCACAGAAAACTAGTCAATCTAATCACACTAGGACCACAGCCTTGTCAAACTCAATGAAACCAAGCCATGCCCACAGGGCAACCCAAGACAGGCGGGTCATGGTGGAGAGGTCTGACAGAATGTGGTCAACTGGAGAAGGGAATCACAAAGCACTTCAGTATTCTTGCCTTGTAACCCCATAAACAGTATGAAAAGGCAAAATGATAGGATACTGAATGAGGAACTCCCCAGGTCAGTAGGTGTCCAATATGCTACTGGAGATCAGTGGAGAATTAACTCCAGAAAGAAGGAAGGGATGGAGCCAAAGCATAAACAATACCCAGCTGTGGATGTGACTGGTGATAGAAACAAAGTCCAATGCTGTAAAGAGCAATATTGCATAGGAACCTGGAATGTCAGGTCTATGAATCAAGGTAAATTGGAAGTGGTCAAACAAGTGATGGCAAAAGTGAACGTCGACATTCTAGGAATCAGCGAACTAAAATGGACTGGAATGGGTGAATTTAACTCAGATGACCATTATATCTACTACTGTGGGCAGGAATCCCTCAGAAGAAATGGAGTAGCCATCATGGTCAGCAAAAGAGTCTGAAATGCAGTACTTGGATGCAATCTCAAAAACGACAGAATGAACTCTGTTCGTTTCCAAGGCAAACCATTCAATATCACAGTAATCCAAGTCTATGCCCCAACCAGTAATGCTGAAGAAGCTGAAGTTGAACGATTCTATGAAGACCTATAAGACCTCGTAGAACTAACACTCAAAAAAGATGTCCTTTTCATTCTAGGGGACTGGAATGCAAAAGTAGGAAGTCAAGAAACACCTGGAGTAACAGGCAAATTTGGCCTTGGAATATGGAATGAAGCAGGGCAAAGGCTAATAGAGTTTTGCCAAGAAAATGCACTGGTCATAGCAAACACCCTCTTCCAACAACACAAGAGAAGACTACACATGGACATCACCAGATGGTCAACACCAAAATCACATTGATTATATTCTTTGCAGCCAAAAATGGAGAAGCTCTATACAGTCAGCAAAAACAAGACTGGGAGCTGACTGTGGCTCAGATCATGAACACCTTATTGCCAAATTCAGACTTAAGTTGAAGAAACTAGGGAAAACCACTAGACCATTTAGGTATGACCTAAATCAAATGCATTATGATTATACAGTGGAAGTGAGAAATAGATTTAAGGGCCTAGATCTGATAGATAGAGTGCCTGGTGAACTATGGAAACACCACAAGACACATATTAATCAAATTAACAAAGATCAAACACAAAGAACAAATATCAAAAGAAGCAAGGGAAAAGCAACAAATAACACACAAGGGGATTCCCATAAGGATAACAGCAGATCTTTCAATAGAAACTCTTCAGGCCAGAAGAGAATGGCAGGACATACTTAAAGTGATGAAAGAAAATAAGCTACAGCCCAAATTACTGTACCCAGCAAGGATCTCATTCAAATATGAAGGAGAAATCAAAAGCTTTATAGATAAGCAAAAGCTGAGAGAATTCAGCACCACCAAACCAGATCTCCAACAAATGCTAAAGGATCTTCTCTAGACAGGAAACACAAAAAAGGTGTATAAACTCAAACCCATAACAATACAGTAAATGGCAACGGGGTCATACTCATCAATAATTACCTTAAACATAAATGGGTTGAATGCCCAACCAAAAGACAAAGACTGGCTGAATGGATACAAAAACAAGATCCCTATATATGTTGTCTACAAGTACCCACCTCAAAACAAGGGACACATACTGACTGAAAGTGAAGGGCTGGAAAAAGATATTCCATGCAAATAGAAACCAAAAAAAATCTGGAGTAGCAATACTCATATCAGATAAAATAGACTTTAAAACAATGGCTGTGAAAAGAGACAAAGAAGGCCACTACATAATGATCAAAGGATCAATCCAAGAAGAACATATAAAATTATACATATATATGCACCCAACATAGGAGCACCGCAATATGTAAGGCAAATGCTAACAAGTATGAAAGGGGAAATTAACAATAACAATAATAGTGGGAGACTTTACTACCCCACTCACACCTATGGATAGATCTACTAAACAGAAAATTAACAAGGAAATGTAAACTTTAAATGATACCATAGACCAGTTAGACCTAATTGATATCGATAGGACATTTCACCCCAAAACAATGAATTTCAACTTTTTCTCAAGCACGCACAGAACCTTCTCCAGCATAGATCACATCCTGGGCCATAAATCTAGCCTTAGTAAATTCAGAAAAACTGAAATAATTCCAAGCATCTTTTCTGACCACAATGCAGTAAGATTAGATCTCAATTACAGGAGAAAAACTATTAAAAATTCCAACATATGGAAGCTGAATAACACACTGCTGAATAACCAACAAATCACAGAAGAAATCAAAAAAGAAATCAATATATGCATAGAAATGAATGAAAATGAAAACACAACAACCCAAAACCTGTGGGACACTGTAAAAGCAATGCTAAGGGGAAGGTTCATAGCAATACAGGCTTGCCTCAAGCAACAAGAAAAAAAGTCAAATAAATAACCTAACTCTACACCTAAAGCAACTAGAAAAAGAAGAAATGAAGAACCCCAGGGTTAGTAGAAGGAAAGAAATCATAAAAATTAGGGCAGAAATAAATGCAAAAGAAACAAAAGAGACCATAGCAAAAATCAACAAAGCAAAAAGCTGGTTCTTTGGGAGGATAAATAAAATTGACAAAGCATTAGCCAGACTCATCAAGAAACACAGGGAGAAAAATCAAATCAATAAAATTAGGAATGAAAATAGAGAGATCACAACAGACAACACAGAAATACAAAGGATCATAAGAGACTACTATCAGCAATTATATGCCAATAAAATGGACAACATGGAAGAAATGGACAAATTCTTAGAAAAGTACAACTTTCCAAAACGGAACCAGGAAGAAATAGAAAATCTTAACAGACCCATCACAAGCACAGAAATTGAAACTGTAATCAGAAATCTTCCAGCAAACAAAAGCCCAGGTACAGATGGCTTCACAGATGAATTCTACCAAAAATTTCGAGAAGAGCTAACATCTATCCTACTCAAATTCTTCCAGAAAATTGCAGAGGAAGGTAAACTTCCAAACTCATTCTATGAGGCCACCATCACCCTAATACCAAAACCTGACAAAGATGCCACAAAAAAAGAAAACTACAGGCCAATATCACTGATGAACATAGATGCAAAAATCCTTACAAAATTCTAGCAATCAGAATCCAACAACACATTAAAAAGATCATACAACATAACCAAGTGGGCTTTATCCCAGGGATGCAACGATCCTTCAATATCCGCAAATCAATCAGTGTAATACACCTCATTAACAAATTGAAAATAAAAGCCATATGATATCTCAATAGACGCAGAGAAAGCATTTGACAAAATTCAACATCCATTCAGAATAAAAAAAACTCTCCAAAAGCAGGAATAGAAGGAACATAATAAAAGCTATATATGACAAACCTTCAGCAAACATTATCGTCAATGGTGAAAATTTGAAAGCATTTTCCCTAAAGTCAGGAACAAGACAAGGGTGCCCACTTTCACCAGTAGTATTCAACATAGTTTTGGAAGTTTTGGCCACAGCAATCAGAGAAGAAGAAATAAAGGGAATCCACATTGGAAAAGAGGAAGAAAAACTCTCACTCTTTGCAGATGACATGATCCTCTACATAGAAAACCCTAAAGATTCCATCAGAAAATTACTAGAGCTAATCAATGAATATAGTAAAGTTGCAGGATATTAAATCAACACACAGAAATCCCTCACATTCCCATGCAGTAATAATGAGAAAATTGAAAGAGAAATTTAGGAAACAATTCCATTCACCATTGCAACGAAAACAATAAAATACTTAGGAATATATCTACAAAAAGAAACTAAAGACCTATATATATAAAACTATAAAACACTGGTGAAAGAAATCAAAGAGGACACTAATAGATGGAGAAAAATACTGAGTTCATGGATAGGAAGAATCAATATGGTGAAAATGAGTATATGACCCAAAGCAATCCATAGATTCAATGCAATCCCTATCAAGCTACCAACAGTATTTTTCACAGAGCTAGAACAAATAATTTCACAATTTGTATGGACATCCAAAAAACTTTGAATAGCCAAAGCAATCTTGAGAAAGAAGAATGGAACTGGAGGAATCAACCTGCCTGATTTCAGGCTCTACTACAAAGCCACAGTCATCAAGACAGTTTGGTACAGGCACAAAGACAGACATATAGATCAATAGAACAAAAGAGAAAGCCCAGAGATAAATGCACACACCTACAGACACCTTATCTTTGACAAAGGAGGCAAGAATATACAATGGAGAAAAGACAATCTCTTTAACAAGTGGTGCTGGGAAAACTGGTCAACCACTTGTAAAAGAATGAAACTAGAACACTTTCTAACACCATACACAAAAATAAACTCAAAATGGATTAAATATCTAAACGTAAGACCAGAAACTGTAAAAATCCTAGAAGAAAACATAGGCAAAACACTCTCCGACATAAATCACAGCAGGATCCTCTATGACCCATTTCCCAGAACATTGGAAATAAAAGCAAAAATAAACAAATGGGACCTAATTAAAATTAAAAGCTTCTGCACAACAAAAGAAACTCTAAGCAAGGTGAAAAGACAGCCTTCAGAATGGGAGAAAATAATAGCAAATGAAGCAACTGACAAAGAATTAATCTCAAAAATATACAAGCAACTCCTGCAGCTCAATTCAAAAAATATGAACAACCCAATCAAAAAATGGGTCAAAGAACTAAACAGACCTTTCTCCAAAGAAGACATCCAGATGGCTAACAAACACATGAAAAGATGCTCAACATCACTCATTATCAGAGAAATGCAAATCAAAACCACAGTGAGGTACCATTTCACCCTGTTCAGAATGGCTGTTATCGCAAAGTCTACAAGCAATAAATGCTGGACAGGGTGTGGAGCAAAGGGAACCCTTTTACACTGTTGGTGGGAATGCAAACTAGTACAGCCACTATGGAGAACAGTGTGGAGATTCCTTAAAAAACTGGAAATAGAACTTCCATATGACCCAGCAATTCCACTGCTGGGCATACACACTGAGGAAATCAGAATTGAAAGAGACACGTGTACCCCAGTGTTCATTGCAGCACTGTTTACAATAGACAGGACATGGAAGCAACCTAGATGTCCATCAGCAGACGAATGGATAAGAAAGTTGTAGTACATGTACACAATGGAGTATTACTCAGCCATTAAAAATAATACATTTGTAAGCCAGAAAGAAAAACACCAATACAGTATACTAACACATATATATGGAATTTAGGAAGATGGCAATGACGACCCTGTATGCAAGACAGGAAAAAAGACACAGATGTGTATAACGGACTTTTGGACTCAGAGGGAGAGGGAGAGGGTGGGATGATTTGGGAGAATGGGAATTCTAACTTGTATACTGACATGTAAGAATTGAATCGCCAGTCCATGTCTGACGTAGGGTGCAGCTTGCTTGGGGCAGGTGCATGGGGATGACCCAGAGAGATGTTGTGGGGAGGGAGGTGGGAGGGGGGTTCATGTTTGGGAATGCATGTAAGAATTGAAGATTTTAAAATTTAAAAAAAAATTAAAAAATTAAAAAAAAAAAAAGAAAAAAAACTAGCCTAGAAGAAAATTAAAAAGCCTTAGAAAGCCATAGTGCTGGAATCAGATAATTTTTAAAATGCATTTTAAAGTGTAGTGGAAACCTACAACCTACCCCTCCTACCATTTTAAGGTAAAGTTGAACTGACAACAATCTTTGTGCTAATGCTGGGCAAGATAGCAAATTGAATGAATAAATGAGTCTTAGAGGAAAAAAAAAATAAAATAAAAAATATAACTGACATCATTATACACACACTTTGATTTAGCTGCTCATATTATGGGGTTGAGAGCTGGACACTTAGAAACTAAACCACCACCATTACAGCTTTACAAATTTTGATTGCATAAGTAGTGCATTCTTGTAAAAATTCAGACAATAGCCAAGGATATTCTATAGAAATCCAACACTGTATTTCCCTCTTAAAAAATAATTTTTAGAAGATTTAATACATTGTCCTATACTTTGTTTATGCAAATACAAAAAAAAATAATAATACATTTGAATCAGTTCTACTGAGGTGGATGAAACTGGAGCCTACTATACAGAGTGAAGTAAGCCAGAAAGAAAAATACCAATACAGTATACTAATGCATATATATGGAATTTAGAAAGATGGTAATGATAACCATGTATGTGAGACAGCAAAAGAGACACAGATGTAGAGAACAGTCTTTTGGACTCTGTGGGAGAGGGCGAGTGTGGAATGATTTGGGAGAACGGCATTGAAACATATATAATATCATACGTGAAACGAATTGCCAGTCCACATTTGAATCATGATACAGTATGCTCGGGGCTGGTGCACTGGGATGACCCAGAGAGATGGTATGGGGAGGGAGGTGGGAGGGGGGTTCAGGATGGGGAACACATGTACACCCGTGGCAGATTCATGTTGATGTATGGCAAAACCAATACAATATTGTAAAGTAATTAGCCTCCAATTAAAATAAATAAATTTATATTTTTTAAAAAACAGACAAAAACATCTGAGAAGAGTGGGATTACAGGCAATTACAGTTCAGTTCAGTTCAGTTCAGTCACACAGTCGTGTCCGACTCTTTGCGACCCCATGAACCACAGCACGCCAAGCCTCCCTGTCCATCAATAACTGCCAGAGTCCACCCAAAACCATGTCCATTGAGTCAGTGATGCCATCCAACCATCTCATCCTTTGTCGTCCTTTTCTCCTCCTGCCCTCAATCTTTCCCAGCATCAGGGTCTTTTTAAATCAGTCAGCTCTTCTCATCAGGTGGCTACAGTATTGGACTTGCAGCTTCAAAATCAGTTCTACAAATGAACACCCAGTTCTGATCTCCTTTAGTATGGACTGGTTGGATCTCCATGCAGTCCAAGGGACTCTCAAGGGTCTTCTCCAACACCACCGTTCAAAAGCATCAATTCTTCGGTGCTCAGCTTTCTTCACAGTCCAACTCTCACATCCATACATGACCACTGGAAAAACCATAGCTTTGACTAGATGGACCTTTGTTGGCAAAGTAAGGTCTCTGCTTTTTAATATGCTATCTAGGTTGGTCATAACTTTTCTTCCAAGGAGTAAGTGTCTTTTAATTTCATGGCTGCAATCACCATCTGCAGTGATTTTGGAGCCCCCCCCAAAAAATAAAGTCAGCCACTGTTTCCACTGTTTCCCCATCTATTTCCCATGAAGTGATGGGACTGGATGCCATGATCTTAGCTTTCTGAATGTTGAGCTTTAAGCCAACTTTTTCACTCTCCTCTTTCACTTTCATCAAGAGGCTCTTTAGTTCTTCACTTTCTGCCGTAAGGGTGGTGTCATCTGCATATCTGAGGTTATTGATATTTCTCCTGGCAATCTTGATTCTAGCTTGTGCTTCCTCCAGCCCAGTGTTTCTCATGATATACTCTGCATATAAGTTAAATAAGTAGGGTGACAATATACAGCCTTGACATACTCCTTTTCCTATTTGGAACCAGTTTGTTGGTCCATGTCCAGTTCTGACTGTTGCTTCCTGACCTGCATACAGGTTTCTCATGAGGCAGGTCAGGTGGTCTGGTATTTCCATCTCTTTCAGGAACAAGAGATCAAATTGCCAACATCTGCCAGATCATCAAAAAACAAGAGAGTTTATGAAAAACATCTATTCCTGCTTTATCAACTATGCCAAATCTTTCACTGTGTGGATCACAATAAACTGTGGAAAATTCTGAAAGAGATGACAAACCTAGATGGCATATTAAAAAGCAGAGACATTACTTGTCAACAAGGTCTGTTTAGTCAAAGCTATGGTTTTTCCAGTAGTCATGTATGGATGTGAGAGTTGGACTGTGAAGAAAGCTGAGCACCGAAGAATTTATGCTTTTGAACAGTGGTATTGGAGAAGACTCTTGAGAGTCCCTTGGACTGTAAGGAGATCAAACCAGTCAATCCTAAAGGAAATTAGTCCTGACTGTTCATTGGAAGGACTGATGTTGAAGCTCAAGCTCCAATACTTTGGCCACCTGATGTGAAGAACTGACTCTTTTGAAAAGATCCTGATACTGGGCAAGATTGAAGGTGGGCGGAGAAGGGGATGACAGAGGATGAGAGATGGTTGGATGGCATCACTGACTCGATGGACATGAGTTTGAGCAAGCTCCAGGAGATGCTGATGGACAGCTGGCATGCTGCAGTCCATGGGGTTGCAAAGAGTCAGACATGTCTGAGTGACTGAACTGAACTGAATGGAATATTTTTTACCATAGAAGAGTCTCAATTAAAAAAAGAGAGAGAGAGAGGAGGTACCTTTCTTATTTTTTCTTTTGTGCAATCAGATCAAAATAAAACTATGTTAATCTACTGCTGCTGCTGCTGCTGCTGCTGCTGCTGCTGTTGCTGCTGCTGCTGCTGTTGCTAAGTCACTTCAGTCGTGTCCCACTCTGTGCGACCCCACAGACAGCAGTGCACCAGGCTTTTCTGTCCCTGGGATTCTCCAGGCAAGAATACTGGAGTGGGTTGCCATTTTCTTCTCCAATGCATGAAAGTGAGAAGTGAAAGTGAAGTCGCTCAGTGGTGTCCAACTCTTTGCGACCCCATGGACTGTAGCCTACCAGGTTCTTCCATCCATGGGATTTTCCAGGCAAGAGTACTGGAGTGGGGTGCCATTTCTTGTTAGTCTACTAGCTAAGTGTAAATGTATTTTTCAACATGTGTAAGATGATTTGTCAATTTGCATTATTGAATATCAATTTTGGGAACTCTGAAAGGTTCTAAAAAGGGAGTAATATAATTACAGAGATTTTACTTGTGAATCAGAAGGCTATCTACTAAAAACAATTTCAAGAAGGAATCAGCAATTCTGGAATTATATAACTTAGTGGTGTTAATTATAGAACAATTCTAGGTTACTATCATGCCTAAAATAAATTACTGCTTTAAGGTTTTAGCATTGGAATCCCCAAAGCTTCAAAAATGGAGCTCTCTTTCATTAACACCTTTTTATTAATAACAATAATAATAATAGCTAATTTTTATTCAGAGTTTATAGTAAGGCAGGTACTGAGCTAAAGCGCTCTGCATGAAATGTTTCCTGTAATTTTTATAGGAGTCATGTGAAGTATGTATGATCTACATATTACATGCTCCTTCAGGTTATCAAAGGCTAGGATTAAAACAGAGTAGCATTGACAGTTTTGACTATATTTCTTTGATGCATCACTACTTACTCACTTTTGCAGGATCTCCAGTCCTGAAAATCTCAACTCAATATTTTTTATTATTTCTAATAATAAAAGTTTTATTATGTGCCATGTATTATTTTAAGTACTTTATATTTGTTATATCCTCATTATTGGGGCTTCCCTGGCGGCTCAGCAGTAAAGAATTTGCCTGCCAGTGCAGGAGACGTGGGTTTGATCCCTGGGTCAGGAAGATCCTCTGGAGAAGGAAATGGCAACTGGTTCCAGTATTCTTGCCTGGGAAATCCCATGGGCAGAGGAGCCTGGCTGGCTACAGTCCAAGGGGTTGCAAAGAGTTGGACATGACTGAGCAACTGAGCACACAATCCTTGCTATTACCTTAGAAGCTTTTATTCCATCAACATTTAAAATAATTATTGATATGTTGGTACTTATGCCATTTTACTTACTACTTGTTTTCTGGTTGTTTGCAGTTCTTTTCTATTCATTTCTTTTTTTTCTTCCCTCATGGTTTGATGATTTTCTTTAGCAGTATCCTTGTGTTCCTTTCTTTTTAGTTTTGTGTATCTATTGTCAGTTTTTTATTTGTGATTACCATGGGTTTCATATATTAATATGTTAACCCATAATTATATCTACATGATTTAAACTGATAGTCATGAAAGTTCAAACACATTTCTAAAAGAGCTACAATTTTTATTCCCCTCCCCCACATTTTGTGTTTTGATGTCATATTTTAAATCTTCATACTTATGCCTGTACTGTTTATTGTAGTTATAGCTGCTTTTCCAACATTTTGTCTTTAATCTACATACTGGCTTATCTAAAAGTACTTTTAATAAAGGTATGTATATTTTTAGACATTATGCTACTGCATATTGCATACTTAATAGACTACAGTATAGTATAGACATAACTTTTATGTGCACTGGAAGACAAAAAAAATTTTGTGTGGTTCACTTTATTGCAAAACTCACTTTATTACAGTGGTGTGGAACTAAACTCACAGTATCTCTAAGGTATGCCTATATGTATATCTTAGGTAGTGATAGAATCTGTTTGGCAATACAAGAGATTAACAAAACAGAGTCCCTTCCCTCTAGGGGTCATAATAACTTGAGACATTTTAAAAAGTAAACTACAAAGCAATTTGTGATGTAAATATATAAAAACTGCTAGTTTTGAGTTAGGAGAGAGAAATCACTTCCTCCTATGAGATCTTAAGAAGAATTATAGTAAATTTCTTATCTAATATGGACTTTGAAAATGGAAAAGACTTCAACAGGTAGAAATGAAATGGAAGGATACCCAAAGTGGATGAAAATGCCCCAGTCATGTCATTGGAGTATTACTATTACAGTGGAAGAGGGCAGAGTTTACTTGGAGAAGTATACATAGTATAGTCTTTGGAGAAATCATGAATGATAGGTCACAAGGTAGTAGGATAGGAATTGTGGGAATTGTGTCTTTTGTCTATCACTCTGTACCCATCATGTTGCCTGATAAATACTAGCACCCAATAATTAAAGGACAGGAAATATGAATTTGGATATAGGCAAAAAATGTTGGATCTCAGAATAGTTAAAACAGATTGATTTTCAAGCACATGAAAAGAAAGATGTATTCATGAGGAACCAGCATGGATTATCAATAATTAATTCTATTAAATTTTACTTCCTCACTTTTCTATTTCTCCAACTATTTTATTTTGAAAAAATGAAGTTATAAAAAATTGGAAAGAATAAGTCAATGAACCCATTTATACTTCACTTAGAGTCTCCAAATATTAACATATTGCCATATTTGCTATCAGTGTGTGTGTGTGTTTTCTTTATATATATATATATATATATATATATATATTTCTTTTTTCTGAACCTTTTGAAAGTGAATATCAGATTCCACTTCCTTTTAAAATAAGGTTACTAAACTAGTATTAATAAACATAATGTATCTGGGCTTTCCAAGGCATTTGGCAAATTATTTTATATATCCCTGAATGAAATGGGAAAATATGAGTTTAATGATATGATGAGGTGAGCTCACAGTTAAAATAACATCCTGAAGATTGTTGATTAATGGATGGATTTCACCCTTGAGGAAGATCACTAGCACTGTACTATCAATTCAGTTCAGTTCAGTTCAGTCGCTCAGTCATGTCCGACTCTTTGTGACCCCATAAATCGCAACACGCCAGGATTCCCTGTGCATCAAAAACTCCCGGAGTTCACTCAAACTCATGTCCATTGAGTCGGTGATGCCATCCAGCCATCTCATCCTCTTTTGTCCCCTTCTCCTCCTGCCCCCAATCCTTCCCAGCATCAGGGTCTTTTCCAATGAGTTAACTCTTTGCATGAGGTGGCCAAAGTATTGGAGTTTCAGCTTCAACATCAGTCCTTCCAATGAACACCCAGAACTGATCTCCTTTAGGATGGACTGGTTGGATCTCCTTGCAGTCCAAGGGACTCTCAAGGGTCTTATCCAACACCACAGTTCAAAAGTATCAATTCTTTGGCACTCAGCTTTCTTCACAGTCCAACTCTCACATCCATACATGACCACTGGAAAAACCATAGCCTTGGCTAGATGGACCTTTGTTGGCAAAGTAATATCTGTTTTTCAATATGCTATCTAGGTTGGTCATAACTTTCCTTCCAAGGAATAAGCATCTTTTAATTTCATGGTTGCAATAACTATCTGCAGTGATTTTGGAGCGCCCAAAAATAGAGTCTGACACTGTTTCCACTGTAGAGCTCTGCAATCACTGCAGTTAGAGTAAATATGTTATTTCCTATTGAGAATTTATTCTTTACAATATCTAATTCAACTCTTTCCAGCTGTAGTTTATAGAAATTATATTTAGGATTTTCACACATATATTTATTCTTGCCCACCCTCAGAGATTCTGCCTCAGTATGACTAGGGAAGGGCTCCAGGCATGTGTGACAGACCTTTGTGACTGAGAATCATTGATTTATGGTAACTCTCTTCATCTGATTGAATCTCTAGCTATCCTCACCGCCTTTCAAGTAGTTTGGATTTTAAAACATTCAGACATTTTAACACAAAGAATTGCTTGAGCATAGTGTATCTTCATCTAAACAAAATAGATTTGCCAGTTTCAGGTTATCTCTTTCAACCTGAAAAAAAAAAAAAAAAAACTCATAACCTTTACCTCCTAGACAAGGTAGGGGCTTTTTACAATATCTTCTGGTGGCTAAGATTTTTCCCCTGGAATATGACTAAGTTCAGTTCAGTTCACTTCAGTCGCTCAGTCATGTCAAAACCTTTGCAACCCCATGAATCACAGCACGCCAGGACTCCCTGTCCATCACCAACTCCTGGAGTTTACTCAAACTCATGTCCATCGAGTCGGTGATGCTATCCAGCCATCTCATCCTCTGTCGTCCCCTTCTCCTCCTGCCCCCAATCCCTCCCTGCATCAGAGTCTTTTCCAATGAGTCAACTCTTCGCATGAGGTGGCCAAAGTACTGGAGTTTCAGCTTCAGCATCAGTCCTTCCAATGAACACCCAGGGCTGATCTCCTTTAGGAGGGACTGGTAGGATCTCTTTGCAGTCCAAGGGACTCTCAAGGGTCTTCTCCAACACCACAGTTCAAAAGCATCAATTCTTCACTGCTCAGCTTTCTTCACAGTCCAACTCTCACATCCATACATGACCACAGGAAAAACCATAGCCTTGACTAGACGGACCTTTGTTGGCAAAGTAATGTCTCTGCTTTTGAATATACTATCTATCTTGGTCATAACTTTTCTTCCAAGGAGTTAGGGTCTTTTAATTTCATGGCTGCAATCACCATCTGCAGTGATTTTGGAGCCCCCCAAAATAAAGTCTGACACTGTTTCCACTCTTTCCCCATGTATTTCCCATGAAGTGATGTGACCAGATGCCATGATCTTCATTTTCTGAATGTTGAGCTTTAAGCCAACTTTTTCACTCTCCACTTTCACTTTCATCAAGAGGCTTTTTAGTTCCTCTTCACTTTCTGCCATAAGGGTGGTGTCATCTGCATATCTGAGGTTATTGATATTTCTCCCAGCAATCTTGATTTCAGCTTGTGCTTTTTCCAGCCCAGCATTTCTCATGATGTACTCTGCATATAAGTTAAATAAACAGGGTGACAATATTCAGCCTTGATGTACTCCTTTTCCTATTTGGGACGAGTCTGTTGTTCCATGTCCAGTTCTGACTGTTGCTTCCTGATCTGCATATAGGTTTCTCAAGAGGCAGGTCAGGTGGTCTGGTATTCAGCCTTAAAACATAAAAATTCTAATGTGTGAGCTCTTCCTGTGAGATTTAGTAAGAGATGTTTGAAAGAGACCTATATTTTATAAATCGAATCCTTATATTTTAAGACTTTTAAGCATTTTACTTTCTATACATATGATTAAAATATATTAGCAGAGGACCAGACATTAATGTCTGGAGGACACTAGGATGATTATCATGAACTCATACAGCAAGAGTCTTTCCTTCTGTGTCATGATTTATCTCCTTAATAAGATAAATATAATATAATTGGTTTTTTTTATCTTCTCTTAAGGACCATGCTGTTTCTGAAGATCTCACTACAGTTTGAAAACCCTTTAATCTGTAGGAAGTCTTTGTAAATTATAAGATAATAATCAGATGACTTCAATGTTGTGGTGGGTGGGAGGTTATCAAGACCTTGCACACGGACTCTCTGTGGACTGGGAGGCTGACTTTCCCATTAATCCGTCATCTAGAGTCAGCTATATAAATCAGAAAGGGACAAGGAAAAAATCTTCTGAATTTAATACTTTTAAAAAACAGTTTATGGAACAAATCTGGAACAAATTGCGCACTTATCTGTATACATCAGGTCAGTAGTATTGAATTACAGCTTGCCTTTCCTTGCCAGGGTAAAGGAAAGTAAACTACAGTGGGAATAGATTGTGTAAACAAAACAAAACAAAATCTTAAATCTATAATGCTATTGAAAAGGGGAAGTTATGTTAACAAGAATATATAAAAGTAGTTTTCATTCACAGATAACTTTCCAATATTCTTTATAAAAAAGCTGAGAAAACTATTACATTAGCTTATGAAGACTATGATAATAACCAACACCTACCAAATGCTACCAAACAGTAAAGCGTCTGCCTACAATGTGGGAGACCCAGGTTCAATCGCTGGGTTGGGAAGATCCTCTGGAGGAGGAAATGGCGACCCACTCTAGGAAAATCCCATGGATGCAGGAGCATGGTAGGCTACAGTCCATGAGGTCGTAAACAGTTGGACACAACTGAGAGACTTCACTTTCCCTTTTTTTTTCACCAAATGCTTAATAGTTGCCAGATACTCTTATAATTACTTTAGATCTGGGATTTTTAACCTAGGCTGCAAATTTGAATCATATGAAGAGCTACATAATTCCAGATAACCAGGCCTTGAGGGAAAGCAATTAAATTAGAATGTTTGAGGGTGGTGCTAGCCCAAGCATTAGCAGAGTCTAAAACTCACCATATTCATATTGATTGCAATATTCACCTAAGGTTGAGAAATACTGCTTCAGCTACACCAACTTATTTAATCCTTAGAATAGCACTGTGGTGTGGGGTACTATCATCGCTACCATCACAATCTATAAATTACAAGTGAGAAAACTGTGTCAGAGAGATATGAAGTTAATATCCCAAGGCCATCACCTCATAAGGAACAGAACTAGGATTTGAATCCAGGCAGTTTGACTATTGTGCTATTATTATTTTATTGTCACCCAAATTAAAAACTACAGATTAACCAAGTTTCTGTCAACCTCCAATGTACCAATCATAAATGTTGCCCTAGGATCCCTTAAATAATTTTAATTTGTTTGGATGAAATTTAGATAAAGGTAAAGTAGAAAAATAATGTCAGGAGAATATTAATTCCTCTTTGTCAGGATTATAGTACAACCAAATTATCTGGTTGCTAATACATATCTATGGTCATCGAGAAATGTCAGGCCCTAATTCTTTAATATAGTCTCAAACTGAGTCTTATAGAGTTCCCATTTTTAAAACACCCCCAAAGTTACATTTATAGATTGCTGGGAGAAATATCAATAACCTCAGATATGCAGATGACACCACCCTCATGGCAGAAAGCAAAGAAGAACTAAAGAGCCTCTTGATGAAAGTGAAAGAGAGTAAAAATGTTGGCTTAAAGCTCAACATTCAGAAAACGAAGATCATGGCAACTCTTCCCATCACTTCATGGCAAATAGATGGAGAAACAGTAGAAACAGTACAGACTTTATCTGGTGGGGGGGCTCCAAAATCACTGCAGATGGTGACTGCAGCCATGAAATTAAAAGATGCTTGCTCCTTGGAAGAAAAGTTATGACCAACCTGACAGCATATTAAAAAGCAGAGACATTACTTTGTCCACTAAAGTTCATTTAGTCAAAGCTATGGTTTTTCCAGTAGTCATGTATGGATGTGAGAGTTGGACTATAAAAACAGATGAGCACCAAAGAATTGATGCTTTTGAACGGTGGTGTTGGAGAAGACTCTTGAGAGTCCCTTGGACTGCAAGGAGATCCAACCAGTCTGTCCTAAAGGAGATCAGAACTGGGTGTTCATTTGAAGAACTGATTTTGAATCTGCAAGTCCATTACTTTGGCCACCTGATGTGAAGAGCTGACTAATTTAAAAAGACCCTGATGCTGGGAAAGATTGAGGGCAGGAGGAGAAGAGGATGACAGAGGATGAGATGGTTGGATGGCATCACCAACTCAATGGATATGGTTTTGGGTGGACTCTGGCAGTTGGTGAGGGACAGGGAGGACTGGCGTGCTGCAGTTCATGGGGTCACAAAGAGTTAGAAATGACTGAGCAACTGAACTGAATTGAACTTCTAAATAGTCTATCTTGTGGCATTTAATTAAGTGAATAGATGAACTGTTATGGCCTATGTTATGTTAGTCCCTTGAAAAATTACCTTATCTTTGGTGTTTAAAGATTCCATATTTACTTATTTGATGTTTTCTTCATTGAAAGATGCTTGAAAAATTTTGAGTCAGGGTTATAGATAACTAATCAGACATACTATTTATATCAATGACTTGCATGAAGGTATACAAGGATTATTATGAATCACATGAACTTAGAAGGCTTACCTAAAGTGTTGTACAACAAAATCAAAACTAAAAACAATTTTCGAGCAATGTACTGAAATAACAATTATGTTGAACATCTATTTTAGAAAGAATAGAGACAATTTTAACACTGCATCAATTCACTCTATATTTGCACAGAACTGGTTTAGAAAGTCCCTTCTCGTATTGAACACAGCATCCTTGTCACTTTTATCCACTGGTCTTAGTTTTTCTTATGCAACCACACAGGAAAATAGCAAGTGACTTGGCAAGACATCAAATCACACCACATGACATCAAAGATTTGAATATATCTGTCATCTCAGGGAAGCAATAGACTGCAATAATTAAAAACCTAAGTTCATGGTACAGATATATAGGGTTCAAATCTGAGTAGGATCACCAACCATCCCAGTGAGCCCAAGAATAGAGGTTTCCTGAGAAACAATACTTTTGGTACTAAACTTGAGAAAGTCTCAGACAAACAGATGAATTGGTCATCCTAAATCTGAGACTATTTATTAGCTGTATGAATTTGAGCAAGTTATTAGACCTCACATTTTCTTCCTTTGAAAAGTAAAAATAATACTTTTCTCTTCTTCACAAGGTAACTGATATAAAGATAAAAGGAGTTAACACATACAGAGCACAGTACTCAGTTAGTAGTGATAGCAGCAGTAGAAGGTAGTTACACACGATGGGGAGATGGTCATGAGATGAAATTCTAAAGATGTTAATTGTCTACAAAATTAATATGAGAAAACACTGTGACATGGCTACCGAAAAATAAAAACCCAAATCAATATTCAGTTCAGTTCAGTCGCTCAGTCATGTCTGACTCTTTGCAACCCCATGACTTACAGCACACCAGGCCTCCCTGTCTACCACCAACTCCTGGGGTTTACTCAAACTCATGTCCATCGAGTCGGTGATGCCATCTAGCCATCTCATCCTCTGTCGTCCCCTTCTCCTCCTGCCCCCAATCCCCACCAGAGTTTTTTCCAATGAGTCAACTCTTCGCATGAGGTGGCCAAAGTACTGGAGTTTCATCTTTAGCATCATTCCTTCCAAAGAGGCTATATTAATAGAGCTACAGTATTAAGAATGACCCTGGAGGAGGGCATGACAATCCACTCCAGTATTCTTGCCTGGAGAATCCCATGGTCAGAGGAGCCTGGTGAGCTACAGTCCATAAATGAAGGAGCTGATTATTCTGTTCTGTTTTGATTAGCCAACATCAAGAATAATGTGATTAATTCTAATGTCCAGTGGAGAGAACTAGAATGACAACTAGTTTTGTAATCATGTCACTTGAGGTAAAAATAAATGGGGGTATTAGCTTGGAGAAAACAAGACTTGGAAGCAAAATTAAAGAAATCTCCAAATTTGAGAAAGAATTTCTGTTAGGATAGAGTTACTGATAAGTTCAGTTAATTTTTTGAAACGATTTAAAAGCAGCTGAGAGATGCTGAGGGAGGTGCTTAGAAATTTAAAAAGGTAAGACTCAAGAGACAGATAATAGAGATGTGATATATTCTCTGCTGCCATATTTATTTAGGAACAATTGTCAACTCTGAGTGCAGGGAGAAGACTACAAATCCATTGTAAATTCTGGTGCAAACAAAAGAGCCACTGCAGGGGGGCATGGAAATCAGCATCGCTTTTGGCAGAGATTTGGAGATGAGAGCTCAAGCACACAGTCAAAATTCTCCTCAAAATATGTGCTGTTTACTGGGGAGCATGGGGAAGAAGGGTGAAATCACAAGCAGAATGCCTCTGAAAATCAGAGCAGTTTCTCCAGCAGTCATGTAAGACAAAGATTAGAGTTTCATGGATTAAAAAAGATAGGCTATGGAATCACTAACCAGAAGATATCTGATATATCTATATTAATATCAGATGGCTTCCCTGGTGGCTCAGACAGTAAAAGTGTCTGCCTACAATGCGGGAGACCTGGGTTCAATCCCTGGGTCGGGAAGACCCCTGGAGAAGGAAATGGGAACCCACTCCAGTACTCTTGCCTGGAAAATCCCATGGACAGAGGAGCCTGATAGGCTACAGTCCATGGGATTGCAAAGAGTTGGACACAACTGAGCGACTTCACTTCACTTCACTTATTAATATCAGACAAGCAGATAGAAATTTTTTTATTATACAGAAATGATCAATCAAAAAGTAAAATATCAAAATTGTAAATCTGTTAGCACCTAGTCAGTGAAGAACTTGGAGGTTATCTCTAGGTCCCTGGAATGTTCTTCCTGGTAGGAAGGCCTTTGTTTGCCTGTGGGCTTTGGCCACCAGACAGTCTAACAGTGTGATTTCTGACCAGGGTTATAAGTCAGACTGTATTGGTTCTGACCTGTGGAGGAACTGGAGACTAAAGATGGGGTCCTGGAGAATAAAGATCAGCCATTCAGGAAGTATGTTATCAAGCCCCATTACAAACCCCAGACAGCAAAAGCTCAGGTCAGCTTCCCTAGTTGGCAGTATTCTTTTAATATTGTCATACAGTGGTGCCAGGAGGTTAATACACCTCTGAGGAAGATGGAAGCTTCACAAATGGAACACTCCCAGACTTCACTATATGCATATCTTTGGCTGGTTCTAATTTGTATCTGTTTGCTAACTGTAACCATAAGTATAGTCTTTTCTGTAATCGTAAGGATAGCATTTTCCCAAGCTCTGTGAGTTAATCTAGTGAGTTATTGAACCTGAGAATGATCATGAGAACCCTGAATTTGTAGCCTTCAGGGGTCCTGAACTTAAGCTGGTGTCCGATGTCAGGGCAATCTTTGGGAACTGTTCCACCACATTGTGTAGGTTTGCCTTATTCTTTACATGCCCAATAACCAAGTTCTGAAATACAAAAAGCAAACTTTGATAAAAATCAAGAAGAAAAATTGACCATCATCATTGTTGAATATTTTGAATACTGTATCTCTCAAAATGGTTCATGTTACAAGCGGGAAAAAGATCTGTAAAGATACAGAAAACCTAAAAACTACAATAACACACTTTATATATAAATTTTATGTGAAAAATAAATCAGCTTAATTTGTACTACATACAAACTACAATAGACTATGCATTGTTTTAAAGTATATATGGACTATTTTCCCAAATTGAACCAGCAAATGAAAAATGTTTGAAATCATTCAGAATATGTTCTTTGAATGTAGTGGAATTAAACTAAAGACAATAAAAAGTTCAACTAGAATACTACAAAATGTTTGGAAAGTAAGGAATACACTTCTTAATATCTTGTGGGTCAAAAGAAGAAATTAGAATGGAAAACAAAATATTTTGAGAAAGCGGCTAACAAAAATATGGCCAAAAGTTTGAGATATCAAACTAAAGCAGTATTTAGAAAGAAATATTTAGCTTCAGATGTGTATCTCAGAAATAAAGAAAAGCTAAACTTCAGTTATCTAAGTTACCATCTCAAGATAGCAGAACAAAACAGCAAATCAACCATAAAAGAAAAAGAAGGAAATAAATAATAAAGATAAGAACAGGGTTGAATAAAATAGAAATAGTAAATGCAATAAAGGAAATCAACAAAGTGTAAAGTTCAATCTTTAAAGGATTAATAAATTAATATATTTTACTAAGACTTGAGGAGGGAGAAAAAAGAGAAACAACAAATTACACTGTCAGGAAAAAACTGGGAGAAATGGGTACAGATATCAAACATTAAAAGTATAATAAGGGGACACTTCTACTTCCAGAATTCCAACATGCAAAGAAAAAAAAATTGGTGAAAAATATTTTTTTAAATGACCATATAAACTTTCTGGAAATTGTCCTAAGGATACACATCAAATGAAAAATTTATTCAAGAAACTACTAAATCTTCACAAGAACAGTGAGAGTCTGTGGCAACTGAGTCACAACTCACTCCCTTCCTCCCTATCCCCAGATATGCCTGACAAGAAGCTCGGCACCAGAAATTTCCACTATTTTTGAGAGGATCCTTAAGCTTAATTTCCCTATTGCTTTTCAGTCAATAAGTCATGTCTGACTCTTTGCAACCCCATGAACTGCAGCATGCCAGGCTTCCCTGTCCTTCACTGTCTCCCAGTGTTTGCTCAAACTCATGTCCATTGAATTGGTGATGCCATCCAACCATCTCAACCTCTGTCATCCCCTTCTCCTCTTTCCCTCAATCTTTTCCAGTGTCAGGGTCTTTTCCAATGAGTCAGTTCTTCATATCAGGTGGCCAAAGTATCACAGCTTCAGCATCAGTCCTTCCAATGAATATTCAGGGTTGATTTCCTTTAGGATTGACTGGTTTGATGTCCTTGCTTCCCAAGGGACTCTCAAAAGTCTTCTCCAGCACCACAGTTTGAAAGTACAAACTCTTTGGTGCTCAGCCAGAAAAACTATAGCTTTAATTATTCGGAGCTTTGTTGACAAAGTGATATCTCTGCTTTTTAATACACTGTCTAGATTTGTCATACCTTTTCTTCCAAGGAGCAAGCATCTTTTCATTTCATGGCTGTAGTCACCGTCTGCAGGGATTTTGGAGGCCAAGAAAAGAAAATCTATCATGGTTTCCACTTTTTCCCCTTGTATTTGCCATGAAGTGATGGGACCAGATGCGATGATCTTAGTTTTTTGAATGTTGAATTTTAAACCAACTTTTTTACTCTCCTCTTTCACTTTCATCAAGAGGCTCTTTAGCTCCTCTTTGCTTTCTGTCATTACAGTGGTATCATCTGCATATCTGAGATTGTTGATATTTCTCCCAGCAATGTTGATTCCAGGTTGTGATTCATCCAGCCTGGCATGTCACATAATGTACTCCGCATATAAGTTAAATAAGCAGGGTGACAATATACAGCCTTGTCATACTCCCTTCCCAATTTTGAATCAGTCCGTTGTTCCATGTTTGGTTTTAACTGTTGCTTCTTGACCCACATACAGATTTCTCAGGAAACAGGTAAGGTGGATGGTATTCCCATCTTTTTAACGATTTTCCACAGTTTGTTGTGATCCACACAGTAAAAGGCTTTAGCATACTCAATGAAGAAGAACTAGATGTTTTTTCTGGAATTGCCTTTCTTTCTCTATAATCCAACAAATGTTGGCAATTTGATTTCTAGTTCCTTTGCCTTTTCTAAACCCAGCTTGTACTGCTGGAAGTTCTTGGTTCACATACTGCTGAAACCTAGCTTGAAGGATTTTGAGCATTACCTTGCTAGCATGTGAAATGAGTGCAATTGTATGGTAGTTTGAACATGTTTTGGCATTGCCCGTCTCTGGGATCAAACTGAAAACTGACCTTTTCCAGTCCTGTGGCCACTGCTGAGTTTTCCAAATTGGTGGTATATTGAGTGCAGTATTTTAATAATATCATCTTTCAGGATTTTAAACAGCTCAGCTGGAATTCCATCACCTCCTGTAGCTTTGTTTGTAGTACTGCTTCCTAAGGCCCACTTGATTTCATACTCTAGGATATCTGGCTCTAGGTGAGTGACCACACCATCATGGTTATCCAGGTCATTAAGACTTTTTGGTATAGTTCTGTTTGTATTCTTGCTACCTCTTTTTAATCTCTTTTGTTTCTGTTAGGTCCTCATCATTTCTTCCTTTATCATGCCCATCCTTGCATGAAATGTTCCCTTGATATCTCCAATTTTCTTGAAGAGATTTCTATTCTTTACTACTCTATCATTTTCCATTATTTCTTTGCATTGTTCACTTTAAGAAGACTTTCTTATTTCTCATTGCTATTCTCTGGAATTCTGCATTCAGATGGGTATATCTTTCACTTTCTCCCTTGCCTTTTGCTTCTCTTCTTTTCTCAGTTATTTGCAAAGCCTCCTCAGACAAACACATTCCCTTCTTGCATTTCTTTTTCCTTTGGGATGATTTTGGTCACTGCCTCCTATAAAGTGTTATGAACTTCTGTCTATAGTTCTTAAAAAGATAAAGTGTCTCAAATCAGTAATCTAGAAAAAGAACACCAGATTCAACCCAAAGCAAGCAGATGTCAAAGCGCAGAAATTGAAGAAGTTAACAAAGGAAAAATCAAGATAGAAAGGCAAGGAAACCGAAAGCTGGCTCTTTGAAAAGATCAATAAAATTGATAAATGTCTATCTTTACCAACTAAGAAAAAATGAGACAAGATACAAATTGATGACAGGAACTGATAGAGGAACTATCACTCTGAGTCTGATAAACATTAAAAGGATAATAAGATAATATTATAAGCAAGATGAAAATCATAAGTTGAACACATAGATGAAATTGACAAATTCTATGAAAGTGACATACTACCAAAACTTCTTCAGAAATAAATACACTGAATATTCCTATTTCTACTAAGAAAATTGGATTTCATAATTTTAAACATTAAAACAAACAAAACTTCAGGCCAGAATGCATTCACATGTGACTTCCAGTGAATCTTTAAATCAAATCACAATAAGATACCATTCTACATCCACTGGAATGGTGGTAATTAAATGGTAAAAACACAATAACAAGTAAGTGCTGGTGAGGATACAGATCAAAGAGAACTCTCATACATTGCTGGTGGGAATGTAAAATAGTATACAGTCAGCACTCCATATTCCCAAGGCAAAACCCACTGATTCAAAGGTCCAATTGTACTACATCATTTTATATAAGGGACTAGAGTAGCTCTAGATTTTGGTATCTACATGCATCTTGGAACCAATTCCCCATGGATACCAGATGGACGACTATAATCACTAGATAGTTTGGTAGCCCAAGATATTTACCCAAGAGACATGAAAACTTATGGCCACAAAAACCCTTACATGAATATTTATAACAGTCTTATTATATTCACCAAAACTGAAAAAAAATCCAAATGTCCTTTGAGTGACAAATGGACTATGAAACTGTGGTATATCCATATACTGGAATACCACTCAGTAGTAAATAGTAGCAGAATATTGATACAGCAGCAGGAATGAAAGCTAAACTCACTGCAGAAAGTGAAAGAAACTATTCATGTGGTTATATATAGTATGGCTTCATTTATATGACATCTTGCGTTAATCACTCAGTTGTGTCTGACTCTTTGCGACCCCATGGCGTGTTTGTTGCCCACCAGGCTCCTTAGTCCATGTGACTTTCCAGGCAAGAATACCATAGTGGGTTGCCATTTCCTGGAAAGGAAATGCTATAAGGACAGAATGATTAGTGTAAGGGAAAAGATATGACTATGAATGAGCTATACTAGGGAATTTGGTATATGGGTTATGGAACTCTTCCTTAGCTTGATTGTGGTGGTAAGAACATAACTCTTTTCAATACTCAGATCTTTAGACAAAATGGAGCAAACTTTACTGTGTGTGATACTTTTAATAAATTTTCAAAAAGAGAAGATGGTGAAGGAATAGGATGAGGAGATCACTTTCTCCCCACAAATTCATTGGAAAATCATTTGAATGCTGAACAAATTCCACAAAACAACTTCTGATTGCTGGTGGAGGACACCAGGCACCCAGAAAGGCAGCCCATTCTCTTCAAACGGAGGTAGGACAAAATATAAAAGATAAAAAGAGAGAAAAAAGAGTTAGGGACAGAGACCCGTCCTGGGGAGGGAGTTGTGAAGGAGGAGAAGTTTCCAAACACCAGGAAACCCTCTCATTGGCAGGTCTGTGGGGAGTTTTGGAATCTCAGAGGGCAACATAACCGGGAGAAAAAAAAAAAACCCACAGTTTACACACCTAACCACAACTCCCAGCGGAGAAGTAGCTGGCCCAGATGCTCGCGTCTGCCAGCAGTGAGCTGGAGCTGAACAGGGAGGCATGGGCCGCATGCTTAGGGTAAGGACCAGGCTTGAATGCCCTGAGGACAATCTGAGGGACCTAATGTGAGATAGCAACCCAAACTGTGGGATAGCCAGAGAGAGAAGAAAAAAAGAGAGAGAGAGAACTTTCCCATGAAAAGCTCTAAGGCACAACCTGGCCCGTTCACAGAACAAAGGATTGAGCAAACACCAAAGGAGAGCTAGCTGGCTGTGGACCGGCCCTTCCCCCTTTCAGAGGCAGAGAGGCAGGCAGGCGGCAGCCAGAGCTGGAAGGCAAGGGGCAATCTTGGCCCTAGAGATGGCATCATCCAACAAACTGTGAGCACGCTCCCAGTTGCTAACCAAGTCTTCCTGGGATCCTGGACGGTTGACATCTGCCACGAGGGTCACAGTCAGAGATCAACTCCCCAGAGGAGACACGCAGCACACCTGAGACAGCACTCTTGAGTTGCACCCAGGAAACCGAGTGGCTAGGACCAGGGAGGTGATAATATGCACCACACACCTGGGGAGAGTGTGCTCATCAAGCACCTGCTCACATGAGCTGCTCAGATCTGGGAAGGGCACAAAATGCAGGCCCAACCGAGTCTGTGCCTTTGTGGAGTACCCGAGAACCTGAACCTGAGTACCTTAGTCCTGGGAAGTGCACACAACCCAGGGCCTGCTTTAGATAATTCCCCTGCAGAGCAACTGGGAACCTGAGCAGTGTAGACTCGGAAAGCACACATGCGTGAGCAGGGGCAAACCCAGTGAGGCTCAGACACTGCAAGCACTCCCCACACACACCAGTGACATTTGTTTGCAGTGTTCCTCCCTCCCCACAGCACAATTGAACAAGTGAGCCTAAATAAATGACCACCTTCACCCCCTTGTGTCAGGGTGGAAATTAGACACTGAAGAGACTTGCAAACAGAGGAAACCAAAATAAACAAAGAAGAGGGAACTGCTTTGGTAGTGACAGCTACAACAAATTAAAACTGTAGTTAGCATTGACTACATTGGAATGGGCCTATAGACCTTGAGAAGAAGTATAAGCTGGAACAAGGAACTATCTAAAACTGAACTGACCCCACAATGCCTGCAACAGCTCCAGAGAAATTCCTAAATATATTTTACTATTATCATTTTTAAATTTTTGTTATTTTTAAGTTCTTTATTACTCCTTTAATTTTCATTTTTATAAGCTATTACCTTGCAAAAATACCCAATTTTTAAAGCAAATTTCATATATATATTTTTTTAATTTTTGTGATTTTGTAATTTTTTTAATATTGTATTTTTGAGCATCTAACCTCTACTCTAGATTTTTAATCTTTGCTTTTTTGGTATTTCTTATCAATTTTGTACCTTTAAGAATCCAATCTTCATTACTCATTTTTACTTAGGAGTGTGATTACTGGCTTGATTGCTCTCTCCCATTTTGACTCCCCTTTTTCTCCCCCAGGTCACCTCTATCTCCTCCCTCCCCCTTCACTTCTCTACTTAACTCTGTGAATTTCTCTGGGTGTTTGGGGCTGTGGAGAACACTTAGGGAACTGATTACTGGCTAGATGGGTCTCTCTCCTTTTGACTCCCCCTCCTCTCCCTGAGCAACTTTCACTTCACTTCATTTCCTCTCCTCCTGGTCACCTCTATCTCCGTCCTCCCTCTTCTCTTCTCTATGTAACTCCGTGAACCTCTCCGAGTGTTCCAGACTGTGGAGAGCACATAGGAAATTGATTACTGGCTAGACTGTTCTCTCCCCTTTTGATTCCCCCTCTTTTCCTCCTGGTCACCTCTATCTCCCTCCTCCCTCTTCTCTTCTCCATGTAACTCTGTGAAATTCTCTGGGTGTCCCTCACTAAGGAGAATCTTTTCACCATTAACCTAGATGTATTATCATTGGTGCTGTATTGATGGTGAAGTCTTGAGGCTACTGTAAGAATAAGACTGAAAGCCAGAGGCAGGAGACTTAAATCCAAAACTTGAGAACACCAGAAAACTCCTGACTTCAGGGAACATTAATTGACAAGTGCTCATCCAAAAGCCTCCATACCTACACTGAAACCAAGCTCCACCCAAGAGCCAACAAGTTTCAGAGCAAGACATACCAAGCTAATTCTCAGGAACATAACCCTTAGCATTAAAATACAGGTGGCCAAAAGTCACACCAAACCCATAGACACCTCAAAAGTCACCACTGTACACTTCATTGCACTCTAGAGAGAAAAGATCTACCTCCACCCACCAGAATACCAACACAAGCTTCCATAACCAGGAAACCTTAAAAAGTCACTCATCCAACACCACTCACAGGGAGGAAACTCCATAATAAAGAGGAACCACAAACTTCCAGCATACAGAAAGGCCACCCCAAACACAGCAATCCAAGCAAGATGAAAAAGAGAAATATTCAGCAGGAATAAGGAACATGATAAATGCCCACCAAACCAAACAAAAGAGGAAGAGATAGGGAGTCTACCTAAAAAAGAATTCAGAATAATGATAGTAAAAATGATCCAAAATCTTGAAAACAAAATGGAGTTACAGATAAATAGTCTGGAGACAAGGATTGAGAAGATGCAAGAAAAGTTTAACAAGGACCTAGAAGAAATAAAAAAGAGTCAATCAATAATGAATAATGCAATAACTGGGATCAAAAGCACTCTGGAGGGAGCCAACAATAGAATAGCTGAGGCAGAAGATAGGAGAAATAAGGTGGAAGATAGAATGGTGGAAATAAATGAAGCAGAGAGGAAAAAAGAATTAAAAGAAATGAGGACAACCTCAGAGACCTCTGGGACAATGTTAAATGCCCCAACATTTGATTCATAGGAGTCCCAGAAGAAGACAAAAAGAAAGGCCACGAGAAAATACTTGAGGAGATAATAGTTGAAAACTCCCCTAAAATGGGGAAGGAAATAGTCACCCAAGTCCAAGAAACCCAGAGAGTCCAAAACAGGATAAACCCAAGGCAAAACACCCCAAGACACATATTAATCAGATTAACAAAGATCAAACACAAAGAACAAATTTTAAAAGCAACAAGGGAAAAACAACAAATAACACACAAGGGGATTCCCATAAGGATAACAGCTCATCTTTCAATAGAAACTCTTCAGGCCAGAAGGGAATGGCAGGATATACTTAAAGTGATGAAAGAGAAAAACATACAACCCAGATTACTGTACCCAGCAAGGATCTCATTCAAATATGAAGGAGAAATCAAAAGCTTTACAGACAAGCAAAAGCTGAGAGAATTCAGCACCACTAAACTAGCTCTTCAACAAATGCTAAAGGATCTTCTCTAGACAGGAAACACAGAAAAGGTTTATAAGCTCAAACCCAAAAGAATAAAGTAAACAGCAATGGGATCATACTTATCAATAATTACCTTAAATGTAGATGGGATTCCCTGGTGGCTCAGAGGTTAAAGCGTCTGACTCCAATGCAGAAGACCTGAGTTCGATTCCCAGGTTGGGAAAATCCCCTGGAGAAGGCAATGGCAACCCACTCCAGTACTCTTGCCTGGCAAATCCCATGGACAGAGGAGCCTGGTAGGCTGCAGTCCATGGGGTCGCTAAGAGTTGGGCACGACTGACTTCACTGAATGCCACAACCAAAAGACAAAGACTGGCTGAATGTATACAAAAACAAGACCCCTGTATATGCTCTCTACAAGAGACTGAAAGTGAAGGGCTGGAAAAAGATATTTCACACAAACGGAGACCAAAAAAAAAGCAGGCGTAGCAATACTCATATCAGATAAAATAGACTTTGAAATAAAGGCCATGAAAAGAGACAAAGAAGGACACTACATAATAATCAAAGGAACAATCCAAGAAGAAGATATAACAATTATAAATATATATGGACCCAACATAGGAGCACTGTAATATGTAAGGCAAATACTAACAAGTATGAAAGGGGAAATTAACAATAACACAATAATAGTGGGAGACTTTAATACCCCACTCACATCTATGGATAGATCAAGTAAACAGAAAATTATCAAGGGAACACAAACTTTAAATGATACAATGGACCAGTTAGACCTAATTGATATCTATAGGACATTTCACCGAAAACAATGAATTTTACCTTTTTCTCAAGTGCACACAAAACCTTCTCCAGGATAGATCACATCTTGGGCTATAAATCTACCCTTGGTAAATTCAAAAAAAAATTGAAATAATCACAAGCATCTTTTCTGACAACAGTATGGTAAGATTAGATGTCAACTACAGGAAAAAAAAAACTATTAAAAACACAAACATATGGAGGCTAAACAGTATGCTTCTGAATAACCAACAAATCACAGAAGATATCAAAAAAGAAATCAATATATGCATAGAAACAAATGAAAATGAAAACACAACAACCCAAAACCTATGGGATGCAGTAAAAGCAGCGCTAAGGGGAAGGTTCATAGCAATATAAGCTTACCCCAGGAAACAGGAGAAAAATCAAATAAATAACCTAACTCTACACCTAAAGCAACTAGAAAAAGATGAAATGAAGAACCCCAGGGTTAGTAGAAGGAAAGAAATAATAAAATTTAAGGCAGAAATAAATGAAAAAGAAACGAAGGAGACCATAGCAAAAATCAACAAAGCTAAAAGTTGGTTCTTTGAGAAGATAAATAAAATAGACAAACCATTAGCCAGACTCATCAAGAAAAAAAGGGAGAAGAATCAAGTCAACAAAATTAGAAATGAAAATGGGGAAATCACAACATACAACACAGAAATACAAAGAATCATAAGAGACTACTATCAGCAACTAGATGCCAATAAAATGGACAACTTGGAAGAAATGGACAAATTTTTAGAAGAGTATAACTTTCCAAAACCGAACCTGGAAGAAATAGAACATCTTAACAGATTCATCAAAAGCAAGTTTTAAAAATAAGAACAGAACCAGCAACTATATCCACATTTTGCTTGAGCTAATTGATAATATGAAAATAACCAACATAACGTGTTTGCTCTGAAAGGAATAGAGAAAATCTCCCAGCAGAAAAGGCAAAAAAGCAAATTATTATTGTATAATAACACCTTGACAAAGTGATAACTTTGGTTGCTTGCCTGCAGAAAGAGAAACTAGGTAGCTGGTATAGTGGTAATGAGAATATTTCACTATATACTCTTTTGTGACTTTTTAATTATAAGAATGTATTCTCATACTGTTTTCTCAGTCATGTCTGACTCTTTGCAGCCCCATGGACTATAGCCTGCCAAGCTCCTCTGTCCATGGAATTTTCAGGCAAGAATACCTACACTTCCCAGGTAGCACTAGTGGTAAAGAACCCACCTGCCAATGCAGGAGACTCGAGAGACTTGTCTTCTATCCCTGAGTCAGGAAGATCCCCTAGAGAAAGGAATGGCAACACTCCAGTATTCTTGCCCAGAGAATCCCATGGACTGAGGAGCCTGGTGGGCTACAGTACATAGGGTCACAAAGATTTGGACACAGCTGAAGCGACTTAGCATGCAGCATGCAAAACTTCAAAAAATAAACAGCAAAAGCAAAATGGTAGAATTCCACACTGTGGTGGAATAAATTAAAACATGCTAATAATCCTCATCTTATATAGAGAAAAGTGATTTTAAAAACTTTTTTTAAACTTTTTATTCTAATAATCATATTTGGGACTTTCCTAGTGGTTAGGAATCCACCTTGCAATTCAGAGGAAAAGAGTTCAATCCTTGGTCAGGGAATTAAGATCCCACACGCTGAGGAGCAACTAAACCTGCATGCCACAACTACTGAGCCCCTGCAATCAGGAGCCTGTGTGCCACAACTAGGTCTATGTACCACAAAGAAAGATCCCGCATGCCTCAACT
The DNA here is from genome assembly GCF_001704415.2 of Capra hircus. NCBI lineage: Eukaryota > Metazoa > Chordata > Mammalia > Artiodactyla > Bovidae > Capra > Capra hircus. The sequence goes on from NW_017189517.1 coordinate 28,587,618, forward strand.
AAGACACAATGCAGCCAAATTAAAAAAAAAAAATTAATGTTGACATTTAAGAATTATAGACACAAATATGGTGCCACTGTGTTACACAAGAATAAGCACTTTTATACATAATAACATAAAAGAAACAAAGAAAAAGATTAAGCACATAATAAACTAAGATTTTTAAGTAAAGAGAAGCATTAAATAAAGCAAAATTTAAGAAGCAAAACTAAATTAAATGATTATTAAAATAAAAGCAATTATTTAAACTCCTTTACTGAAGTTGAAGAAACTCAGATTGGGCTTCCCTGGTGGCTCAGTGGTAGAGAATCCTCCTGCCAAAGCAGGGGACACTGACTCAATCCCTGGTCTGGGAAGAACCCACATGCCAAGTCCATAGGGTCCATAGAGCAAATAAGCGCATGTGCCACAACTATTGAACCTGTTCTCTAGGGTCCAGGAGTCATAACTACTGAGCCTACACACTGCAACTCTTAAAGCCCAAACGCTCTAGAGCCAGTGTTCCACAACAAAAGAAGCCATCGCAATGAGAAGCTAGTGAACCACAACTAGACAATAGCCCTTGCTTGCCATAACTAGAGAAAAATCCACATAGCAATGAAGACTCAGCACAAATAAAATTATATATATATTTGGCTGTGCTGGGTCTTATATATATATATATATATATATATATATATATATATACTATCTTCCCATTCAGAAATATAGAACCTCTGCTTAGTCATGTTTCTTTTAACATAACATTTGTGAAGTCTAATAGCTTTCTTCATAAAGGTCCCTGAGCATTTCTTGTTATAATTTTGCTTTTGTGAATAGGCTTATTTCCCATTATGTTTACAAATTTGTTATTGTAGGTATATGATCAAACTTAAATTTTGCCCTATAATCAGCAATTGGAAACTCTACTGAATTCTCTTATTTTTTCTGATGACTCTTGGGTTTACTAGGGAACAATTTTACAATTGTAAATAGTGATGATTTTGTGTTCTTTATAATATATATATTTTCTTCTCCTTTTGTCACACTAAGTAGAATTTCCAGAATAAAAAAAAGAAATGATGGTATTGATAGATTTTAATAGAAATGTGTTTAATTTTTAACCATCAGATAAAAATTTAGATATTGACTAGAGAAAGTTTTATCATATTATGAAAGTATAATTGTATTCTTAGCTAAGAGTTTAGTTATTTGCTTGTTTAAATTCAGGAACAGATGCAAAATTTTAATTGACTATATTTTAATACATTTTGTAAAATTATAATGGATTTTATTAATAGTGTTACAAACTCTGAAACACCAATGCCCTTTGTAAATATAATCTGCTTATATTGTGTGTTATAGTCATAGTGTGTTATATTCTCAAAATAACCCTGGAAACCATCTGATAAATCACTTGGGATTTTTCCATATATATTCATAAATAAGATCAATATGTTGTTTTGTTCTGCTATCTTTCTCAGATGTCACTAACAGAGTTATTCTAACTTTGTAAGTATAAATTAAGAAGCTTTAAATCTCATATGTAACCCTGTAATTGCCTATTTGGAAAAAGAAGTATTTGTTCCATGGAAGTTTGGGAGGGGTGCAAGAAAACAACCTGTTTCAGTCTTTTATGTCAGTGGTCCCCAATCTTTTTGGCACCAAGGACAGGTTTCGTGGAAGACAGTTTTTCCACAGCTGGGTAAGGGGATGGAAGATGGAAGGTTCAGCTCACTTGCCTGCTGCTCACCTCCTGCTATGCAACCAGCCTGGTTACTAACGATCGCAGCCCAGGGGTTGGGGAATACTGTTTTATGTACATCATTGCTTGACAGCTTTCCAGTATCTTTGGTGTACTCTTCTTGTGTTCATGCTTTTCAGTATTATTGAGCAAACATTGATAATTTCTATCTTCTAATGAAATATTTAATTACCTCAACATTTTCAATTTTTTTTTAATGCTGGGAAAAAAATGCCAGGCTCGATGAAGTACAAGCTGGAATCAAGATTGCAGGAGAATATCAATAACTTCAGATATGCAGATGACACCACCATTATGGCAGAAAGCAAAGAGGAACTAAAGAGCCCCTTGATGAAGGTGAAAAAGGAGAGTGAAAAAGCTGCCTTAAAACTCAATATTCAAAAAACTAAGATCATAGCATCTGGTCCCACCACTTTATGGCAAATAGATGGGGAAACAATGGAAACAATGATAGACTTTATTTTCTTGGGCTCCAAAATCACTGCAGATGGTGACTGCAGTCATGAAATTAAAAGATGCTGGCTCCTTGGAAGAAAAGCTATGACCAACCTAGACAGCATATTAAAAAGCAGAGACACTACTTTACTGACAAAGGTCTATATAGTCAAAGTTATGGTTTTTCCCGTAGTCATGTATGGATGTGAGAGTTGGACCATAAAGAAAGCTGAGGGCCGAAGAATTGATGCTTTTGAACAGTGGTGTTGGAGAAGACTCTTGAGAGTACCTGAGACTGCAAGGAGATCCAACCAGTCCATCCTAAAGGAAATCTGTCCTGAATATTCATTGGAAAGACTGATGTTGAAGCTCAAGCTTCAATACTTTGGCCACTTGATGCAAAGAGCTGACTCACTGGAAAAGACCCTGATGCTGGAAAAGACTGAAAGCAGGACGAGAAGGGGACGACAGAGGATGAGATCATTGGATGGCATCACCGACTCAATAGATTGGACTAGTTAAGCAAGCTCTGGGAGTCGGTGATGAACAGGGAAGCCTGGTGTGCAGCAGTCCATGGGTTTTGCAAAGAGTTGGAGACAACTGAGTGACTGAACTGAACTGAATAACTCCTAATCCTACTAGTTTATTTTTTGACGTGATCTGCTTAAACTTTGTCTGTATGAGTGTATGTGTGTGATTCCATGAAAATGATTTTGGATTTTTTTTAATTAATCCTATAACACTTATGTTTTTTTATTTTAATATCTTTTTCATCTACATACATTTCTACATTCCATACATTTTTGTTCTAACATCATGAGTTGAGTGCTTTATTCATTTATTTTCTTTCTTATGCTTTCTGAATCATAATTATAAATTTATGAGTTAGAATATACATATATAACATATAGGGCTTAAGAAAAATAAGGATATCTAACATAGAAATATGTATAAGACTAAGAGAAATAGAGGTTATTGGTATAAATATAGAGATATAGATACCATTCATGTGTACACATATTAACATATAATACTGCAGATTTTCTATGGTGATATCTATAAATATTTGGAAGGATCATCATCAAATTCATAAATGTAGTCATCTCTAGGGAGGGAGAATGGGCTCAAATTTTAGGATGATGTCAAAGGGACTTTAACCTTACCTGTAATGTCTGAATTCTGTATTACATGTATGATTAAAAATTAATTTTAATATTAAAAAGTTATATATTGACCAATAAAATTTTTAAATTTTAACAAAAATCCAACACCTTTTATGATAAAAACACTCACAGAATTAGAAATAGAAGGGAATTTCCTAAACCTTATAAAGGGTATCTGTGAAAAACCACAGTTTATATCACACGTGCATGCTAGGTCTCATCAGTCATGTCCAACTCTTTTCAACCCTGTGAACTGTAGCCTACCAGGCTCCTCTGTCTGTGGGATTCTCTAGGCAAGAATACTGGAGTGGGTTGCCCTGCCCTCCTCCAAGGGATTTTCCCAACCCAAGGATGGAACCTGCACCTCTAGATCTCCTGCACTGGCAGTTGAGTTCTTTAGCACTAGCGCCACCTGAGAGGCCCAGCTCATGTTATAGTCAAAGGTAAAAGACTGAAGTCAAATAAATTCAAAGTAATACCAGTATTTCTGCTTACAAAATTAACATGTTTTTAAAGTATAATATCTAAACTTGCAAGGGTGAGGGATATACAGACACTTTAATACCTTGGGGGAATGGAAATTAATACAATTTTTCTCTTCTAATTATATCAGTTATAATAATCATAGAACTTGACCCATAAATTACATTTCTGGAATTACTCTAAGGATAGAATTATAAACTTGTATTAAGATATATGTAGGCTTCCCTGGTGGTTCAGACGGTAAAGAATCTGCCTGCAATGTGGGAGACATGGGCTTCATTCGTGGGTTGGGAAGATCCCCTGGAGGAAGGCATGGCAACCCACTACAGTATTATTGCCTGGACTATCCCCATGGACAGGAGCCTGGTGGGCTACAGTCCATGGGGTCGCAAAGAGTCAGACACAACTGAATGACTACTTACAGCACAGCACAAAGATATATGTACCCAGATATTGAGTATAGTATTATTTATAATCATAAAATTTAGAAACCACCAAATATCTAAAATTATAGATTAAATATAGTATGCTTATATGATGTAGCAATATGTAGTCATTAGAAAACAATGTTTCTGAAGACTTTTTAATGACATGTAAAAATATTTATGATGTATTCAGTGAAAAATTAGGCTATTAAGTAGTATGTATATTACCTCAATTTTATTTAAGAGAGGAAGAGAAACAACACACACTTGTTAATACTTATTATCTTTAGAATTAGATATTAATTTTATTTTATTCTGTTTATGTTTTCTAAATTGTACACAATGAACATGTATTAACTTTCCAATGAAAACAAACATGTCAGTTCTAAAAATCAGGTTCACAAAGAAGAACCAAAACAAAAGTCTTGAGAATGTTCATACTTTTTGAGCCAACTGATACGACAACAATTCAACATCTAGGAATGTGTTCCAATCAGAATTTAGGACCTGTTTATCTAATCAGAGAAGACCACAATGATTTAGGTCCAAAGTTGATTGTCACAGTATAGTTTATAACAGAGAAATTTAGAAAATTAAGTTGTAACAATATAATATCAATTAAATTAATTATGGTCTTCTTGATAAATGTCAAGAAATTTTTTTAATTTATTTATTTTTAATTGGAGGATAATTGCTTTACAATATTGTATTAGTTTCTGCTGTATATCAACATGAAACAGCCATAAGTATACATATGTCCCCTCCCTCTTGAACCTCCCTCCCACCTCCCACCCCATTCCACCCCTCTAGGTTGTCACGGAGCACCAGATTTGAGCTCCTTATGTCAGTTGTGGAAAATATTTAATGTCATTGAAAAATATTCCTCTCATATTATTAAGTGAAAAATTAGGTTATGAACAATATGTAGAACACAAAATCATTATTGTAAAAAAAGTCCACATTCAATAAAGTTAGGTGTGTGTTCAGTCATGTCCGACTCTGCGACCCCATGAAATGTAGCCTGCCATTTCCTACTCCAGGAGTTCTTCACAATCCCAGGATCAGACCTGTGTCTCTTGCATCGCCTACATTGGCAAGTGGATTCTTTACCACTAGTGCCACCTGAGATGCCCCCTTAAAAGTTGGTTGGCAAACTATATATAAATGCAGAATGTTTTCAAGCTAAAACCACACTGCATTGGGAATGTAGGAATAAATCAATCTTCCAGACCTGGCTGACCCATAATAAGCACTCTGGAGTTGTCAAATTAAATTTTCTTCCAATTTAGCTCCCCCAACCCCATGTGCTATTACTTACAGACAACTATTGTTGGAAGTTTCTTCAGAGGATTTAAGGGCAAGAGTTGAGGGCAGCATTCTCTGAAGAGGTTTACCATGTAAGAGAGTGAGTGAAGTCGCTCAGTCATGTCCGACTCTTTGCGACCCCGTGGACTACCAGACTCCTCCGTCCATGGGAGTCTCCAGGCAAGAATACTGGAGTGGGTTACCATTTCCTTCTCCAGGGGATCTTCCCAACCCAGGGATCAAACCCGGGTCTCCCGCATTGGAGGCAGACGCTTTAACCTCTGAACCACCAGGGAAGCCCAAAGGGACTCATTTATCATGGAACAAAGATTTCAGAGGGCAAGTTAAAAAATATTGGAGTGAGGTCAGCTATGGAAAGTAGAGTGAAGGTAAGAAGCACAGCATAGTGAAAAAGACCTAGATATTTGCATTTAGAACAATGGTGACTAGTAAGAATGAAATTCATGATGGGGCTGATTCATTCAAGTTGTAAGTTTCAACAGGAAAAAAGCTGTCAAAACCCTAATGAGGCTATACTGTCAAATCTGAAAAGCATTCAAATGGGAAATTGCAAAATTCTGGATATTCCTCACTGTTAAGTGGCAGGCAGGATCATACTGACTTTAAACACTGCTAAGTGCTAAGTTGCTTCAGTCGTGTCTGACTCTGCGACCCCATAGACGGCAGCCCACAAGGCTCCGCCGTCCCTGGGATTCTCCAAGCAAGAGCACTGGAGTGGGTTGCCATAGTGTGTAAGAGGCCTCAGTTAAAACCTAGTGGAATTGTAGAAGCTTGGAACATCTGAAAAAGAGATTAAGGATGAGATCCTGAAACATAGGAAGATATATAAGAGAAAACAGTATCACAAAGGACAAAGAAGAATTTCAAGAGAAGAGTGGCCAACTCTGTCAAAAACTACAGAAGTTAAGTAGGATTTAGGCTAAAATTAAGCCACTAAAATAAAGACATCAAAACAGTTTAGTCATATAAAAGTTCAGAACTCCATAAATCTACTAAAATGGTGAATTCAGAAGATACTAAAATCAGAGAGATGTGTTTTGTATTGCTTTTACGGTTTTCTTATCTTTTGAACCAAAGGCTTATCCAAAAGTGTACATGCAGTTGTCAGACTTATTTAGAGGTTTGAAATTATTTGTATTTTTAAGTGTTCTTAGTCTCAGTTTTTCAATGAAGGTCAAACAAATAAAAATCAGGTACTGATAAGGTTGAATTGTCCCATCTTGTAAGCAAACCTTCACCTGAAATTTTACTTTGGCAAATCAGAAGGTCTTCCTTTGCATAGACCTTGGTCTCCTTTCTAAAGAAGAGAGGGTCATCCTGAGTATATTCCTTCCACGGTCATTTATTTTCTCTCAAGCCAACTGTATACTTCTCTGTCAGAGTGCTCCATATTTCTATCCAATGGAATTATAAACATATTTTAGGGGTAAAGCAGATGTTTCTTTGTATGAATGCAGATGTTACTTTAAATCAATGTGCTTGTAACAATTATAACTTTCATCCCTGTTCTTAAATTCTAGATTACAATTACTGAAAGTCCCATCAGAGGTTACTTTATTCCTTTTATCATGCCCTTTCAACTTCTGCTTTTAATTTTACCATGCAGATGAGATAACATATGAAGAAAGATTATGAGGAATCAACCAGCCTGCACAAAATAGAAAATGACACAGAATCTAACATTCTGCCTCAATGACTAACTGAAATTAATTCCCCCTTTTTTACCTTTAAAAATTGCCATGGGGCTTCCCTGGTGGTCCAGTGGTTAAGAATCTACTTGCCAATGCGGGAGACACTGGTTCGATCGCTGGCCCAGGAAGATTCCACAGGCCATGTGGCAACTAAGCTTGTGTGCCACAACTGCTGAGTCCTTAAGCTCTAGAGTCCTTGCGCCACCACAGTGAGAAGCTAGTGCACCACAACAAAGAGTACCTCCATCTCGCCACAACTAGAGAAAGCCCTCGTGCAGTAATGAAGAGCCAGCACAGCCAAAAATAAATAAATAAAAACTGTAATGACTGAGCAGAATCTTCAGAGCTGGTTTTGGGACAAGAGCCCACTTTCTACTCAGATTGCTGGCTTTCTGATTAAAGCAACTTTCCTTTCTACCAACACTTGTCTCCTGACTATTTGCTTTTGAGCGACAAGCAGCTGAACCTGAGTTCAGTAACAATATCTCTCATGCTTTGAAATTTGAACAAACTATTTTCTCAATTACAAATGACTTTTCCCCAGAGCTTTAACTAATTAATTCATATTGTTTATTAAGTCAGTCTGTCTCTGCCTCTCTGTTTATCTCTGTATCTTTTTCTCCCTCCCCTCTTCTCTCCAACCTTGAGTTAGGTAGCTCTACATTGTATCCCCATGTGCTCTTATTGCATGTATCATTCTGCATTAGAATTTTTAAACAACTCTGTTGAGGTATTATTTACAGACAATAAAATACATATTTTAAATATACAGTTTGATGAGTTTTGACAAGTGTATACATCTGTGTAATCACCACCTCAATCAGGATATAAAACATTTCCATTACCCAAGAAAACTCTTTCATGATCATGTCTCTTGCAGTCAATCCCACCCATATAAGCAGACATTAATTTTATTTCTATAAACATAATTCATTTTTATAATTCTAGAGTTTCATGTAAGTGAAATCACACAGTGTGTGCTTTTTTTGAGGTTGCTCCTTTTGCTTATTATGATGTTTTTAAGACATCCATATTGTTGCATGACTGATAGTTCATTTCTTCATTGTTTCAGGTATTCCATTTACAGCTGTGCAATGCTTTGTTTATCCATTTACCTATTGATAGAAATTTGGGTTGTTTCCGGTTTAAGGCTATTATGGAAAAAAAACTGCTATAACATTTGCACACAAATCTTTATGTGGATATGTGTCTTCACTTCTTTTGGGTAAATAACTAGGAATAGAATTGCTTAGTCATATGGTACCTATATGTTTGATTTTATTTAAAAAAAAACTGCTAAACTATTTTACAAAGTGTTTGTTCCATTGTACATTTCCACCAGAAGAGAAGTCCCCCAACTGCTCTATATCCCAGGCAACACATGGTATGATCAAATTTTTAACTTTTATCATTCTAATGAGTGTGAAGTATTATCTCATTACATTATCTCATTATCTCATTAATTTTCATTTCCTTGATGACTAACAATGTTCAACATCTTTTCATTTGCATTGGGATTTCTTTCTCTCCATGTTTGGAAAATTTAGCACATAATCTCTGGAAGAATCTGATTTTTTAATCAGAACTCCATGTGTGAATCCCAGGGCTGCCATTTGAAGTAATTTGATCTCAGGCCACTATTCAATCAGTCTAAGCTACAGTCAATTTATCTATGAAATGGGTATAACACTATCTCACAGCTAGATCTCACAGGTAGATAATATATATGCTGTATCTAGAACAATGCCTGTTATACAGTAGACCTTAATAAATGGTAAGTATGATTATTACTGCCAAAACGATAAACCCTTACCAGTCTTCCTTTTCAAGCAATGGTCAAAGCTACAGAAAGCTACTGCAATCATGTTGTTATAGCTCAGGGATTTCCTCTACAGTTTTCAAACTTCAAATTTTTAATTATTTCCTCAGTTTCTATCCTACTGTCTCACTAAAATGTATGTTCCATAAGGGAAGTAATACATTTGTATCATAAACCTCTGTATCCTCAACAGTTAGTCCTTCCTCACTGCCACCCAGCTTAGAAACTCTAAAATCCTTCATCCTAGCCTAAATCAACCTTTTGGACTCATTCTTATCTGGAAGAAGGCAAGATTTGTAGCCACAATTCTTTGATCACCCGGTTCACGGTAGCTTTTGCTCATTCCTATCACTGGGCTCCTGACCTAAAGAATTCCAGCCACATGCTGTAGTAAAATCATGAGCATAATTGGCTTCAGTACAATATGGCATTGTGTTTTAAAAAAAGAAAGAAGAAAATGTGGGCTGTAGCATGGAATGAACCTATGATAGAGACCAAACTCTACCACTTATTTGCTATGTGACTTTTGGCAAGTTACTTAATTTCTCTCAGCAAATGTCTCTTTAGTGCACATAAAATAATGAGATATTATATATCTGATTAGCTTACTTCCCAGATCATAAGTAAGCTTTCAATAAATGTCAAGGATGATTTATTTGAGGGAAAACTGAACTGAGATTTGAAAGATGAATAGAAGTTAACTAAGAAAAGAGTAGAGGAAGTATACCATAGGCAGAGGGAACAGTAAGTGCAACAATAATTATGGGGTGACTCTTCACCAGTGGTACTCTTCTACAAGTGCAATGTTTTGCAACAAGTAATTGTGTTACATATCCTAATAGAGTTTCTTCAGATCGAGATGATAGTAGCCATAGGGATACCTGGCAACTTTGTGAAACAAGTACTAATCCAGCACATCTAAACTAGGAGTATTACACATTTACTAAGAAAGTCAACAGAAACTAGTCCCATGAGAATACGTTAATAGAGATTGACTTGGCGATACTTTAAAGAAGCTGAAGCCATCCACTGCAAATTGCCTGTATTTCTTCTTAGCTCTGTGCTTCTTTTGGCCAGAGACTCACAATTATTTCCTGAAAAACTCACTCTCCATTCATATTAGAAATCTGTAACCACTACAAACAATATCTCCCAGCAGACACAAACATTCTTGCCATCTTTAGGCCAGGGCCCCTGGGATCTTGGTGACATATTCTCATATATGAAGGTTAAAGAATTTCTATGAATTGCATGTATGACCACAAAATCAGTCTGGTGCCAGAACCAACATATTTGCCAATAGGTCTATTCCACAGGCCTGATTTTCCAAGGCCCTTCACTAATATATAGATACCAACTGTTCATAAAAACCATTACCATGCCATGGTAAGATCATCTTCTTTCAATATCATCTAGATTATAATGAAGCTACTGTTTGAGAATGATAGCACTTCGGGTGATTTCTTACCTCTGGTATAGCATTCTTAGTGGTCTTCATAAAATTAGATCTCTGAAGTGTCTATAACTTTGCCAGCATCTAGAAAGGTGGCAAGTGGAAAATGGTGTTCCATGTACTCGTTGATAATCTGAATGTCCTATATTGCCATTTGGTCTGTGCAAAGCCTCAATCTTCTTCCAGAAATTAATAAAAGTATTCTTGCACAAGCAGGAGTTCCACCAAAAGAAGTGAACTCCTGAAGATTTTTATATAGTTTGACTCTCTGAAGGTAGGAAAACCTTGCTCAGAGTACCAAACATGAGTTTGTAAAATGAATCAGTGATATAAGGATGGATGAATACATGTATGGATGGATAAGTAAATGAATGGAAACAAAGGAAAAATAATCAAGCTATAACATGAAAATTTTCAGTTATCTATAAATTATATCTCGTTATTTTTGAGCACTTACTATATGCAGGTACTACTGTAAGTACTTTATGAGTATGATTTCATTTAATCCTCATGACCACAAAATATATGAAATGCTATTACTAGTTATATAGATAAAGAAAATGAGACATAAAGAGACAAGTAATTTTCTCAAAGTCACTTGGATTATTAAGTGGCAGAACTGACACATGATCCCAGGCATTTTGGCTCCAGATCTTAATTTCTTAACTTCTAGTACAACCTCCTCTAGTTTATAATACATTTGCAAGAATATATTATTTTAGTAAGAAGAGACAGTATATTGAAATATGACCACATGATAAGATGAAAGAGGTACAGTCTCAAATTTGGGGGAAAAGTATTAACAGAAGCAAAGAAAAGACTTAAAACAAAATTATACCTTGAGAAAACCATAATTCAAAAAGACACATGTATCCCCAGTGTTCACTGAAGCACTATTTACAATAGACAGGACATGGAAGCAACCTAGATGTCCATCAACAGATAAATGGATAAAGAATATGTGGTAAATATATACAAAGGAATATTACTTGGCTATAAAAAGGAACAGATTTAGTCATTTCTAGTGAGTTGCATGAATCTAGAGCCTATTATACAGAGTGAAGTATTAGTCTGGTGCAAAAGTGACTGGTTTTTGCATTGTTGAAATTTGCTATTTGATATTGGAATGAAGAGAGGTGTTAGTCGCTCTTTCACGTCCAACTCTTTGCAACCCCATGGACTGTAACCCACCAGGCTCCTCTGCCCATGGAATTCTCCAGGCAAGAATACTAGAATGGGTTGCCATTCCCTTCTCCAGGGGATCTTCCCAACTCAGGGATCAAACCTGGGTCTCCTGCATTGTAAGTAGATACTTTACCGCTGAGCGACCAAGGAAGCCTCTGATATTGGAATACATTCTAAATAAATGTGGATATGTTATATATCACTGTAATGTGCATTTCTCATTTTATGTTTTTTGCTAATGACTTATTACTTACCATTTATTTTATATTTATTTTAGACTATGGAAATGATGTTAGTTGCTGTTGTTCAGTCACTAAGACATGTCCAACTCATTGACTGCAGCACTCAATATGTCAGCGAATTTGAAAAACTCAGTAGTGGCCACAAGAAATGATGTTAGATAAAAAAATTTGAGAGATTTTCTTATTTGAGTTCAAAATGGGTTGTAAAGCAGTGGAGGCAACTTGCAACATCAACACTGCATTTGGCCCAGGAACTGCTAACAAACGTATATTGCACTGGTGGTTCAAGAAGTTTTGCAAAGGAGACAAGAGTCTTGAAGGTGAGGAGGGGCACAGTGGCTAGCCACAGGAAGTTGACAACAACAATTGAGAGTGATCATCGAAATTGATCCTCTTACAACTACGGGAGAATTTGCTGAAGAACTCAATGTTGACCATTCTGTGGTCATTTGGCATTTGAAGCAAATTGGAAACAAAAACGTTTGATAAGTGGGTGCCTCATGAGCTGACCGAAAATTTTAAAAAATCATCATTTTGAAGTGTCATCTTCTCTTATTCTATATAACAACACGCCACTTCTCAACTGGATTGTGATGTGAGACAAAAAATGGATTTTATATGAAAACTGGCAATGACCAGCTCAGTGGATGGACTGAGAAGAAGCTCCAAAACACTTCCCAAAGCCAAACTTGCACCAAAAAAAGGTCATGGTCACTGTTCGGTGGTCTGCTCCCAGTCTGACATACTACAGCTTTCTGAATCCTAGTGAAATCATTACATCTGAGAAGTATGCTCAGCAAATCGATGAGATGCACCAAAAACTGCAATGCCTACAATCAGCACTGGTCAACAGAAAGGGCCCAATTCTTCTCCACAACTAAAGTCCAACCACATGTCACACAACCAATGCTTCAAAAGTTGAAAGAATTGGGCTATGAAGTTTTAACTCATTTGCCATATTCATCTGTCCTCTCACCAAATGATAACCACCTCTTCAAGCATCTCAACAACTTTTTGGAGGGAAAATGCTTCTAAAACCAGCAGGAGGCAGATAATGCTTTCCAAGAGTTTGTCAAACCCCAAAGCATGGATTTCTATGCTATAAGAATAAGCAAATTTATTTCTTGTTGGCAAAAATGTGTTGATTGTAATGGTTCCTATTTTGATTAATAAAGATGTGTTTGAGTCTAGTTATAACAATTTAAAATTCATGGTTCAAAACTGTAATTACGTTTGCACCAACCTAATAAGTCAGAAAAAGAAAAACAAATATCATGTGGTAATGCATATATATGGAATCTATAAAAATGGTACTGATAAACCAATTTTCAGGGCAGGAATAGAGGCACAGACATAGAGGACAGACTTGTGGACACAGCAGGGAAAGGTTAGGGGGGATGAATTAAGAGAGTAACACTGACTTATATACACTAATGATGTAGGAGATAGATGAGCTCTAGGTTAGACATTTACAACTAGCCTCCTGTTTGCATTTCCCTTCTCTTGATAGGTGGGCTCCAGTTGAGGCATTTATAATCAGCCTGTTTGCTCCCCAAAATGGAAGTAACAACAGAAACAGCATAAACAACCAGTGTTTTTCTCTTGTAAACACCTTAAGGTAATAGTCATGGCAAGGACAAAGAAGAGCAAAATCTTGTTTGAGTAAAGGATTAAGAGATCTACATGCCTCCCTCTTTGGGGACAAGGGAGACACTACCCATGTGCAGAAGGGCTCCTTATGGGTCAAAAGTCAGGGGATAATACCAGGTCATAATGAGTCTTGCTTCCCCCAGAAGCCTTCACTTCAAGGGGTGCATGTGCACCCAAGGGAAGGATCCCGGGGTTTGTCAGGCGTGGAAAAAGAAATCAGATAATTGGCCTGAAGAAAGACAAAGGCCCGGAAGAACTGACCTATATAAATGACTTAACCATCTCTTTACTGGGCTCCTCTTCATTGGGGGTATGACCACACCCTTTATTTCTGGGTATGGATCTCTGCCTTGCTTCTATCTCAACTAAACAAATTGTTTCTCTATGTGCTCTCCCACGTGTTGTTGTGCTATGTCTAATAATAAACTTTGTACCTGCATTTACAGTTTCTGCCTCCATGATAAATGCATTTTTTACTGGGGCAAAGATCCAGGGAAAATTAGCTTCTAGCTTCTAGCCCTTGCTGGTTTGGTGGCTAGGATTCCAGGTTTTCATCCAGGCTTCCCAGGTTCAACTCCTTGGCAGGGAATTAAGATCTTGCTTCATGCGACCACGTACTGCTGCCTCACCAAGATCACTACCATGTATAAAATAGATAGTGGGAAACAACTGTATAGCACAGGGAACTCAGTTCAGTGCTGTGTGATAACCTAGAGGGGTAAGATGGGGGGTTGGGTGGGAAGGAGGGGATATATATATACTTATAGCTGATTCACATTGTTGTACAGCAGAAACCAGCACAACATTGTAAAGCAATTATCCTCCAATAAAAAATAAATAAATAAAACAAAATTATCCCTATGAAAGAAATGATATTTAATGATGTTCAGGGGCTCAGACTTTGGGATCCTTACAAAAATGATACTAATTCAAATTCCAGACCTGGTATTGTTAGGGGAAGCACACTGATTGAAACCACCCACCCTGGCCAGGCACCATAGTAACTATGTGTATGAGCTGTTTTATGACAGGAGGTTCTGGTAAGGAACATGGAACTAATAAGACTCCACCAACTGGAAGAGTTCAGGAAAGGTCAAAAGGAGACACCACATGCCTGACCACCTCCCAGAATCATCCTCTCCGGCATTCATCTTGGCTAAACAAGGCATGCACCACCAGGAAGGACTCTGAGTCAGAATGATCGGCTAAAGACAACCCGGAAACTAATACCATCAACATAAAACCGAGACTGCAAGCCATATGACAGAGCAATTCTCCTGGGTTCCTTTACCCTCCTGCTCTCCTCCCAGGCTCCCTTTCCCAATAAAAGCTCTTGCTTTGTTAGCGCATGTGTCTCCTCGGACAATTCATTTCTGAGTGTTAGACAAGAGTCCAATTTCGGGCCCTGGAAGGGGTCCCCCTTCCTGCAACAGTACTAATTAAGCCTTGCAACCTTGAGCAAACTAGCAGACTTCTCTGTGCTTCAGTTTCCTCAACTGTAAAATGTGGGTAACATTATAACTCACATTAAATGACAATTGAAAAGAATAGATGAGGCAAATAAAGCCTATAACACAGTGTCTAGAGCACAGCAAGAACTCAATCATGTTAGCTATATTATTATCATTATTATTACTCTTCTATTTTCTCAATTGTACAATAAAAATGGAAATGGCAAATTATTTTGACACTTCATAATATCTATAATATTTGGCATGGTGCTGACATTATCTTAAAATTCAGGCCAAATGAAAATTAATTCAACCCCAAGGAAGACAAGGAGCAAACTAATCATAATATCTAACGAGAAACACTGGAGAGAAGCACAGTTAAACAGAGAAATCATGGATGTTTCTGCTTATACGGTTTCAGGTGCCACAGAAAATCAGCAAATCCATGACACACCAGGCAGCAAAGCAGTATGTGTCAGGCAGGCAGCCAGAGATAGAGAACAGGATCCAGAGCCAGAGACAAGGATGGGTGGAGGGCAGGTCACGAGCAGATCAAGCAGCCTCTTAGGAATAAGTGTGAGCATGATCTGGACAAGCAGTGAGTCAAGGCAAACAGGCAAATTGGAAGCCCTACGGGGTCAAGCAAGTAATCTACTTCAGGATGCTAACGAAAGAGGGGAGGCCAAGGGCGAGGTGGTGGGATGGGGGGAAACTAGAGGGTGATGGGATAAGGGTAGATGCTGAAAACCAAAAGCAGAATGGGAACAAATTTCAAATGGAGAATGCAGCCGCATTGCGTCAGAATCAAGTGGACTTTGGCAGCTAAGAAAGTTCACTCTTCCAGCTTCAGCTGTTCTCCTTCCCCTGCTGCCACGGGAATCTGGCCTGGGGGCTTCCAGCAGAGGCAATGGAAACAGCTGGCTAAGTGAAAAGCATGGGGTTGAAGAGCTGAAAACAGTGCCTGCAAAGAAAGAGCATGTTTTGCTTATAAAGGAAATCAGAAATGTGCTAACGGGGGTATTTAAATATGAATGAGGTATTTAGGTATTTAAACACCCAAAAGAAAATCATTCCATAGCAAGAATGCCTAAACTTAAAAAGATTTAACAGATACAAGCACACACTTCAGTAAATGAGTTAATAAACCATATAGCTAAACATGCCTGGCATTTTCGATTCATGCCTCTTTCTAGAAGCTTCCCAGTCATCTCCCACTCTTTCTAAGGGCAGAGAGCTGTTTAACAACCCTTCAGTGTTCCAGGCAGCAACAGGCTCTCAACTATTAATGGCAAAGCTACCAAAAGCCAGATATACCTGGGAACAGATGAAAGGTTTCATTTGTTCAACTTTAACGTTATACCAGTTCCCACTCAGGACCTCTGAGCACATTACTGGAAATTTTTTAAATATACAGTTACTGGTGTGAAGAGGTTTCTGAAAACATACAAAGCACACATTCAACAAGTCCACCTGAAAATTCTGTGAGGGTGAAACTGGATTGAAATATTACAGCATGCCTTTTCTTTTTACAAAGACCAAAGCAAGTTCAAAGACTCAGAAACTTTCTTGAAAATGATAGAAACGTTATGGCAAATTAGGTTTCATCTTGCACGCCAAATCCAACCGATTGGTAGTTGCTTCATGAAGCCCTGTATACCTGATCAAATTAGTGATGTCTGCCATAGCCTAGGGAGGAGGAATGAGATAGTCACCATTGTTAACAAGTTGGTCTTACTGTGAGCCTCAGGCCATCTGGGTATACTGCTTTCTATCCTAGAGGTTCATTCTGGCAGTTTATGGGCTGCATTCCCACTGAAGATGTGCTTTGGCTCTCACAGTATTTTTTTTAATTAGTTGTTGATATTTTAAAATGGGAGATTTCATATTTGTAAAGGATTGGAGTTTTCCTTTAAAAATGGAAATTTCTAGCAATTTTAGACCTATCTTCCCAAATGGCAACTGTCACCTGTTTCTGAGTAGTGGCTGCTTCCTTTAGATGGGATGTCCTCTCTTAAATTTGCCTTCTTTAACTCACTGACATTTACCATCTGGCCTCTGAAGGATATGTGTTTGTGACTCCTTGCTCTATTCCTCTGTGCTACTATAATTTAATCAAGCTTCTCCACTTTAATGGAGGACTTTGAGTTTCACCATTTCCTTTTCCACTTCAATTCTGTCATTAACTAGGATGACTTTAACTCCTTGGTCTCACAGTTGCTGGACTTGCTCAGCTTCAATAAATCCCACCTTCACTTTGGCAATCAACTCTTCAGCAACAGAAATGCCCTACTGAAATTGAGCAGGACCCTGGGGGCTCCAGGCACAATAGTCTGTGTCCCGCATTTCTTGACTACAGGTAACAGGCTTCTTTCAGCCTCCATGACCTTCCCTGAGTTCCAAAGGGCAGGTTCAAACAGTTGCTAATCAGGGAAGGGAGGGGATGCAGAGACAAGGAAGGAGCAGTCAAGAAACAATAGTACAGTCCTGGGACAGGTCCTGGTTCCCCTTCAAGGGACATACATAACAATATTTTTGAGCTATTCTGCAGGTGGGAGATGTTAACTGTATGCTGCCCACAAGCACATAGAACCCTGACTGATTGGAACCAGAAAGTTGATGATGCTGACTCCCACTTATCTCACCACCAACCAATCGAAAGAACGTCCACGAGCTCATCACACCCTCTTTGAACCATTACTATAAAACTTCTTACTACCTCCTCCAGGTCGGAAGACACGGTTTTGAGGGCATTAGCCTACTGTGGCCCCCTCTGCCTGGAAAAGCAATAAAGCTATTCTTTTCAACTTCACCCAAATCTCTGTCTCCAAGGTTCAGTTCAGTACCAGAATACAGAGGCCAAATTTCAGCTATACTACCTTTGGAGAAGACTCTTGTGAGTCCCTTAGACTGCAAGGAGATCAAACCAGTCACTTCTAAAGGAAATCAATCCTGAATATTCATTGGAAGGACTGATGCTGAAGGACTGATGCTGAAGCTGAAGCTCCAATACTTTGGCCACCTGATGCGAAGAGCCACTCATTAGAAAAGACTCTGATGCTGGGAAAGATTGAAGGCAAGAGGAGATGGGAACGACAGAGGATGAGATAGTTGGATGGTACCACCAACTCAATGGACATGAGTTTGAGCACATTCAGGAAATGATGAAGGACAGGGAAGCCGGTTGTGCTGCAGTACATGAGTTCGCAAAGAGTTGGACATGACTGAGCAACTGAACAACAACAAACCTTCAAAACTGCTCAATTTCAAGATTCAAGTTTTTTGTTTTTGTGTTTCCTTTGTTTTACCATAACTTCATGTCAGTACAGATGTTTCTGTCTTTATTTCCAAGAAATGCGCCATTATTTGTCAACCATATGGATTTGGAAAATATGAAACAGGTAATTTTTCATATTCTCCACATCTATCAGCCCCTTTCTGGATCTACTTTTGTTCCTATGGCCCATCATGTCACTGCTTCTCTTAAAAATATTTTCATTTGTTTTGTTGCTTTGTCCTTCTCTCATACCTGGTTCACCAAAACTCATCCCTGGATCAATCCAATCACTCAGCTTCTCTAGGGTAATGAACACTGCTTGATAAAATCACCCTACAAATTCCTGATCTTCAGTATCAATGAAGCTTAAGTCCCTAAATATTACCTTCTCCTACTCCCCTAAATATCTACTTCAAAGAGTTGCTACTCTCCTCAAACTATAGTCTACTTTTGCTTGCATTGCTTTGAGAGGCAACTTTTGTTTTCTACTTGCTGAGAAAATCAAGGCCATCAGATGAGAGAAGTTCCATAGTTTACTCCTCTACCACCAACAAATGTACTAGATGGCTGTCATTTAACACTTTTGCAAGCACTGCTTTTGTTCATTGATTAAATATTATCATTACCCAGGATTCCAATGTTAGCTCTATGTTCTTCTCATATTATACACTTTCCCTTGTTTTCCCATGCACTTACATAAAATTTACCTGTAAGGAGATGCATCCAACCAATACCTCTCTCCCGAGCTCAAAACCCACATATCCAAGTGTCTTAGATATCTCTATTTGGATAATCTAAACACACTGAGAATTCCACATGTCTCAAATTGAACTCCTCTTTCTCCAGTTCTGACTTCTCTCTCCATTAATGCATCAGTACCCACTCAGTCTCTCAAGCCAAAGATGTATGAGTCATTGTGAAGGTCCATCCTTCTCTTCCTCACCCAAGTCCTAGTATTCCAGATCTTAAATGTAACCAGTACAAGAAACAGTGAAGACACCATCTTGGCAATAAGAGAAATAAGATAACTTTGTGAAACCTGATTGTAGTTTGGCCCTGGGGAATCCATTCTCCCATAGAACTCCTACTTTAAATTCCTGAAATATAAATCTGATCATATCACTTCTCATCAATGACTTTGCATAGGTTTCTGAATAAAGCTAAAGCAGTAATTTAGAGTGCAGGCCCTTCCTGAACCAGTCCTTAGCAACACAGCTAGCTCCACTTCTTGCCACTTCTCCACATGCCCTCTATGCATTAGTCATATGGAACTGCTTGCACTTTCCTGAATGTATTGCACTGTTTCATATCTGTACTTTCACTCATGCTGTTCTCTCTGCTTAGAATTAGCCCACATTCCTAATCTTTTCTTTCCCCTTGTCTGCTGGCTAACTCTAAACTTTTCCTTCAAAACATAACTCAAATATAAACTCCTCCAAGAATTCCCTGACCCTTGAAGGAGAGAAGAAATTGCCACCCTAAAAAATGTCTCTTTATCCTAAGGATTGTTTTAGGCTGGTAATGCTTAAGAAATGGGCTTTCTTGGTAACTCAGGTGGTAAACAATCTGTCTGCAATGCAGGAGCCCTGGGTTTGATCCCTAGGTCAGGAATATCCCCTGGAGGAGGAAATGGCACCCCACTCCAGTATCTTGCCTGGAGAATTCCATGGACAGAGAATCCTAGTGGGCTATAGTCCATGGGGCTGCAAAGAGTCAGATTCGACTAAGAGACTAACACTTTTTAAGAAATGGTAGACATTGGAGAAGCTCTGAAAACTTGAGTAGAAGTTATCCTTTTGTAAGAGACATTTACATTTATAAGGGAAATCTACATTTGTAGGGGTGTCTCCTCGTCTGCCCTTAAAGAAGAGTGGGATGACTAAATCTCTGGAAATTCTTATCAATGGAGAAAGTCATGACCTAAATTTTCATTACAACCTTACTCTTGTTTACCATGTTTTTCCCAAGAGTCTGCTGTGACTGGCTCCCCTACTCCCCAACATCTTTTGTTTTTAGCTGGAGATGGTATTTACTGTGATGACTTGGGCCATTTCAGGGAGTTAGTTTTCCTGGATATCTCCCATGTATATAAGAGGTACATATGCTATTAAACTTTGTTATTTTTCTCCTCATAATCTTTATTTCAGGGAGGTCTCAGTCAAAAATCTAGAAGGGTACAGGGAAAATTATTTTCCCTCCTCGTTTTCTGTACCCTCAGTAATTTTTGTATATGTTTATTATAGCACCTTAGTACACTGACTAATGAATACTGATTTACTTGTATGATTCTTCTATCACACAGTAAAGGCACAAAGGCAGGGATTTTTTTGTTGATATTTCTGCATCTCTACTGCTTAGTACATTATTTAGTACATCAGTTCAGCTCAGTTCAGCTGCTCAGTCATGTCCAACTCTTTGCAACCACATGAATCACAGCATGCCAGGCCTCCCGGTCCATCACCAAAGAGTTGACCCAAATTCATGGCCATCGAGTCGGTGATGCCATCCAGCCATCTCATCCTCGGTCGTCCCCTTCTCCACCTGGCCCCAATCCTTCCCAGCATCAGGGTCTTTTCCAATGAGTCAACTCTTCACATGAGGTGGCCAAAGTACTGGAGTTTCAGTTTCAGCATCAGTCCTTCCAATGAACACCCAGGACTGATCTCCTTTATGATGGACTGGTTGGATCTCCTTGCAGTCCAAGGGACTCTCAAGAGTCTTCTCCAACACCACAGTTCAAAAGCATCAATTCTTCGGCGCTCAGCCTTCTTCACAGTCCAACTCTCACATCTGTACATGACCACTGGGAAAACCATAGCCTTGACTAGACAGACCTTAGTCGGCAAAGTAATGTCTCTGCTTTTGAATATGCTATCTAGGTTGGTCATAACTTTCCTTCCAAGGAGTAAGCATCTTTTAATTTCATGGCTGCAGTCACAATCTGCAGTGATTTTGGAGCCCAGAAAAATAAAGTCTGATACTGTTTCCACTGTTTCCCCATCTATTTCCCATGAAGTGATGGGACCAGATGCCATGATCTTCGTTTTCTGAATATTGAGCTTTAAGCCAACTTTTTCACTCTCCACTTTCACTTTCATCAAGAGGCTTTTTGGTTCCTCTTCACTTTCTGCCATAAGGGTGGTGTCATCTGCATATCGGAGGTTATTGATATTTCTCCTGGCAATCTTGATTCCAGCTTGTGCTTCTTCCAGTCCAGTGTTTCTCATGATGTACTCTGCATATAAGTTAAATAAGCAGGGTGACAATATACAGCCTTGACATACTCCTTTTCCTATTTGGAACCAGTCTGCTGTTAATTAAAAGGGTCTTCTCTAGTGGCTCAGTGGGTAAAGAGTCTGCCTGCAATGTAGCAGACCCAGGTTCAATCCCTGGGTCAGGAAGATATCCTGGAAAAGGAAATGGCAACCCACTCCAGTATTCTTGCCTGGAGAATTCCATGGACAGAGGAGCCTAGGGGGCTCCTACAGTCCATGGGGTCACAAAGAGTCAGACATGACTGAGTGACTAATACTTTCACTTTTCAGATGCTTAATTTTTTATAAATAAAAATAAAAAAAACATGAATGGAAAGGTAATTAGTGAATAGAAGAGACTAGAAATGTTTGTATCTATGATTTCTTTTTTACACTAACATCAAATTTATATTTTAATCAGGGACTTTTGTTTCAGTTATGTACATGTGATAAGTAATTGAGGATTTATTGTTTTTTCACTGTTTCTTTTCTATTTTTTTTTACTTTACAATATTCTATTGGTTTTGCCATTGGATTTATAAGAATCTATACCTGTGTGGATCACAGTATACTGTGGAAAATTCTGAAAGAGATGGGAATACCAGACCATCTGACCTGCCTCTTGAGAAACCTATATGCAGGTCAGGAAGCAACAGTTAGAACTGGACATGGAACAACAGACTGGTTCCAAATAGGAAAAGGAGTACGTCAAGGCTGTATATTGTCACCCTGCTTAATTAACTTATATGCAGAGTACATCATGAGAAACGCTGGACTGGAAGAAGCACAAGCTGGAATCAAGATTGCCAGGAGAAATATCAATAACCTCAGATATGAAGATGACACCACCCTTATGGCAGAAAGTGAAGAGGAACCAAAAAGCCTCTTGATGAAAGTGAAAGTGGAGAGTGAAAAAGTTGGCTTAAAGCTCAACATTCAGAAAACGAAGATCATGGCATCTAGTCCCATCACTTCATGGGAAACAGATGGGGAAACAGTGGAAACAGTGTCAGACTTTATTTTTCTGGGCTCCAAAATCACTGCAGATTGTGACTGCAGCCATGAAATTAAAAGACGCTTACTCCTTGGAAGGAAAGTTATGACCAACCTAGATAGCATATTGAAAAGCAGAGACATTACTTTGCCGACAAAGGTCCGTCTAGTCAAGGCTATGGTTTTTCCAGTAGTCATGTATGGATGTGAGAGTTGGACTGTGAAGAACGCTGAGTGCCAAAGAATTGATGTTTTTGAACTGTGGTGTTGGAGAAGACTCTTGAGAGTCCCTTGGACTGCAAGGAGATCCAACCAGTCCATTCTGAAGGAGATCAACCCTGGAATTTCTTTGGAGGGAATGATGCTAAAGCTGAAACTCCAATACTTTGGCCACCTCATGAGAAGAGTTGACTCATTGGAAAAGACTCTGATGCTGGGAGGGATTGGGGGCAGGAGGAAAATGGGACGACCGAGGATGAGATGGCTGGATTGCATCACGGACTTGATGGATGTGAGTCTGAGTGAATCCCAGGAGTTGGTGATGAACAGGGAGGCCTGGTGTGCTGTGATTCATGGGGTTGCAAAGAGTCGGACATGACTGAGTGACTGAACTGTACTGAACTGATACCTATGGTCACCTTTGTGTTACTTTATCATGAGTGAAGTTAGACTGTACTTTGTATAAGTGAAGTGCTACCTGACTAGATGCTGATGGGTTCATTTAGGGTAAGTAGGCTACAATATGGGCTTCCCAGGTGGCCCTAGCAGTAAAGAACCTGCCTGCCAATGCAGGAGACTTTCTGAAAGACTCAGGTTTGATCCCTGGGTTGGGAAGATCCCCTGTAGGAGGGCACAGCAACCCACTCCAGTATTCTTGCCTGGAGAATCCCATGGATAGAGGAGCCTGGCAGGCTGCGGTCCATAGGGTCACACCGAGTCGGACATGACTGAGCACGCATGCATGCAGGCTACATTATGTCACCAAGAATTTCTCTTTCATTTGCCAATCCTCTACATCTTACAAAGAAAGTCAAGGCAAACTGTGCCCCAGTCACCATGCTTCCAGGAGGCTTCTGCCACCACTCTGACTGCCTTGCCTCATCTTATTCATTCTTGCTGCTATTTATACTTGCCACTTTAATAGAATGAGCCAATCAGGATCCCCAAACAATGTGAGAACAGTTTCCCAGAAGAGCAAAATGATTGTTAAATCACAAACTCTGCTAATCAAAATCACTTCTAAACTCACTCAAAGCCTCCTTTTGTGCCTGGAACAAATTTAAATAGTTGTGCTTCTGCTCCCTTTACTATACACTCTCCCCATATCTTATCTCCAAAATCAACACCTTCTTGCCAATTAATAGCCTAATTCAGACCTCTCCTTTTCTTTTCAAGGAATGGGTAAGGAGGTAGACTCTTTTCCTTTCCTGCCTGTTCTAAGGCTGGTGTGCACTGTCCAGTTATGCTATAAGCCCTGCCCAGAGTGAGAATGTGGTATCTGTCTAGGGAGGGACATTTACCATTGTTATGTAGCTAGAAATAATAAAAAGGTTCTGGATGATTCCTCCTGCAACACAGGTGAAGCTCATTGGCCCACAGTAGGCACAAGCCACCTGTCACACATTGACAAAAATCCACTTGAGTAACTCAACCCTTCAAAATGTTCTAGCTTATCATTTCTGCATTATCTTGGGTGTGGCTTGCCTTCCTACAACTATTTATGTTAAAAAAAATTAGGCATCCTACTGCCAAAATTGTCATAGATATTATTTTCCATAAGTCACATGAACATTTTTGCCAGTACTTTTGAAAGCCAGTATATTCATCTACCTGACTCCTCATTACAATCTTTCATTAGCCCACACTGTGATATTCTTTTACTCTAAGTTAATACCCTTAAGATTTCAAAAGTTGCATCTGAGCAAAAATTCCCTGTTGACGTATCTTCATATTAATATCTTAAATGCTCTATTTAAATAAATCAAATTAACCACTCTAGTAATCATGAAATCTCTTTTTGGCATTTTCAAATCTCTGTTCCAAAACTTTTGATTTAGCCCCTATTCAGATATTGTAAATCCCCATGAATCTTCGAAATTCTCAAGTATCACCAGTCTCTTCACAAAGCCAATTAATTACATTGAAGCCATAGGGAAACATTTTTTTACAAATATCTGTAAATATTCTCTCAAATGTTCCTGAATATAGTTAGATATAGATAGAGAATTCAAGCTGAAATATGTAGCCTATTAAACCTTAATGCTTTCCATGTTAAATTTAGGCCATGACCAAGCTTACTAATTGGATTTTCTGTCATTTGATCAAACTAGAGAGTTCAAATCTTAAAGCTAACTAAATTGTCAGAATTCGTTTCCTTTTTAGCAATTTGATTGATGTGAGAAATTTAAATATGAACAGAGAGTTCTGAAAATCCCCCATTTTATGTTTTCCCATCTAATAAAAATCACATGTCTCTTTCTTCAGGCAGAAGTAACGAAAGTGGCCTTCTAACTCATCTGATCCCCAAATTTACCTAAGCAGAGATATATGCTTTTCAAAGCTCCAGTTACTAGAACTGGATGGACTGTGTCAGTGGAAAGAAGGCATAGGAGAGGAACTGTCCTGAGCTATTATTTCATGTCAACCACTGGTCTGGCTCAGGACTTGATCAGCACCCTGCTGCCTTTCTAACTAGCAATTTAAGATGCCTAGGAGGGGAATTCCCTGGCGGGTGAGTGGTTAGGGCTCATCACTCTCATTACCAAGGGCCTGGGTTCGAACCTTGGTTGGGGAACTAACATCCCACAGGCTACATTGTGTGGAAAATAAATAAATAAACAAACTAAAATACATCTTAGAAAAAGATGAGTAGGAAGACATCCCTACAACCACGGCTTCCATTCTGCCTGCTGCTGTTGACAGATTATTATTGCCTTCATCTGGCATGTTCGGCCTTAGGGTTGGGACCCGACAAGCTATTTCCTGAATGCAGATAACCAACTTCAGTTAAGTGTGACAAATATTTTATAAATTATATATTTCTTTCAAGAATCACTATGGAAACATTGTGTAATTGAGATGTTAGACTGAGTGATTAAGCATTTTCTGAGGATGAAAGAGGTAAAGGTAGTGGGATTCAACTACTTAGATGATTCTCGGGGCTAGGGTAGGATAGGGAAGTCTCATAATACAGTAAGTCCCCTACATATGAACTGTCAAGTTTTGAACTTTCAAAGATGAGAACATGCATTTGCATGTACAATCACATAAGTTAGTTCACATGTCTGGCATACATTGTCACATGCGTGCATCTTCTACATGTGGTTGTGCTTTTGTGTACTTTACTGCATACTACTGTATAGAGTAGAGTAGTACAGTATCCTTATTTCAAGCCCAGGATGTCCAGAAGCAAGCATAAGAGCAGCAGTGATGTAGCTGGTACAGTACTACCTAGACATCACTGAATGATTTTTTCAAGTGGGTAGATGGAATCAAATCCAGCAATGAACCAGAACCTGTGCCATCGATGTCAGACATGAGTGAAACTGCAGTTTGCTCTCCATCTCTATTGCTGATGATCTTTCAGCTCTACCATCTCCCACCTCCTCTCCCTCTTCACTCTTTGTGCCTGTTCACTCAGTGTCAGTCCCCATATGCCAGGTGTTTTACTATACTACTGTACTTTGGGGGCTTCCCTGATAGTTCAGTTGGTAAAGAATCTGCCTGCAATGCAGAAGACCCTGGTTCAATTCCTGGGTTGGGAAACGCTGGAGAAGGGATAGGCTACCCACTCCAGTATTCCTGGGCTTCCCTTGTGGCTCAGCTGGTAAAGAATCTGCCTGCAATGTGGGAGACATGGGTTTGAGCCCTGAGTTGGGAAGACCCCCTGGAGAAGGGAAAGGGTAATACCCACCCCAGTATTCTGGCCTGGAGAAATCCATGGGGTCAAAAAGAGTCTGACACGACTGAACAACTTTCATTTTCACCGTACTTTTCAAGATACTGAACTGTAAGGTTTAAAATGTTTTCTTTAAAACAAAAATCACTGCGAAAATAAACCACCCCCCACCCCTATAATTTTATTTTGACAATAAGATCCTTTGTTGGGTAAAGAAACTTAAACTATTGTAAAACTATCAATGAGTAATTTAGTAACTCTTTATAAATGTTGGTTGGGCTTCCCTAGTGGCTCAGTCAGCAAAGAATCCACCTGCAATGCAGAAGACATGGGTTCAATTACTGGTCCAGGAAGATCTCCTGGAGAAGGAAATGGCAACCCACTCCAGTATTCTTGCATGGCGAATCCCTTGGACAGAGGAGCCTGGGGGGCTACAGTCCATGGGCTTACAAAGAGCTGGACATGACTTAGCGACTAAACAACAACAGTAAATGTTGGTTCCCAAGACTCAGTTATAGCATAAACATCTGCAGGAGCATATGTATAAATGGACCCAGGATTCCCATACATATAAATGGACCCAGAGCTAAAGCTATATAATTTAACCCTGGGTTGATTTGGGGGCTGCTAAACACTAGTGCTTGAATAACTGCATAAATCATGAGTCAAATGAGGCATTTCTCTCTAGTCAATCATTAAAACAAAAAATTCAAGAGAGGCCTTGAGAACATATGCTGGCTTCATACTATCCCAGAAAGGAAGGCTAGAACCACCCTGAGAAGAGTACAGCCAGAGCAAAGAAAAGTGGGGCAAGGCCCTGGACATAGCCACCAATTGTAGGGCAGGATATAACACTCCTGGAAAAAAACAAAAAGGGCATGGTAGTCTTAGAGGCTCTGAGTTTGGAGCAAATCAAACTCTGTCCCTTTCTGCACTCCCCCTTCTCAAGCACATCCCGATTAGACTGACCAGTTAAACCTCAAGGCCAATCCAAGGGAAAGGAGATATCTCCATCTGAACCCTATATAAACATGGAGGTAGCACAAATGACTAGTAGGCTCACAAATTTTGGAGGAGGCTTTCAAATCTGCATCTATCACAAGCACTCCCAGATGATCCAGATCCAGGGGGTCCACAGGTCATGCTTTAAGAAGCACTCCCTCAGAGAATAATAAAATCATAGTAATCACAAAATCCTAGAAATAGAAGGCCCCCAGAGACTCCCAAATCACTTCCAACAGTCAGAGTCAGACCAAAAAAAAAAAAAAAAATGATGTGGGCCACGCTTGGGAGGCAGTAAACAGCCTATTACTGAAGGTGTTCCAACAGAAACTCAATAACTACTTAGCAAGAAAATTGTAATGGGATTTCACATATCACATAGGGAAGTTAGGCTGTGTGATCTTTAGGAAAATTTCATGTCTGAGATTATATTATTTCTAGCTCTGGGAAAAGTCAGAAATCCCATTCTCAGAAGTAGAGATAATACTATCTCCCAACCTATTAGATTATGGGGGTGATTATTTTTTTAAAAAGTTTAAACTAAAATTATCCCAAATTTTCTGAAAAATATTCTGAAAAACTGTGTACTGAGAGTCTAGACAAAAGAGGTTGCTTGGTCTAGTTTAAAGGAGCAATAGAGAAAAAGTTACTATGCATGAGGACATCTGACCTATACCTCACAAGTTTTAGTGCTTGATACTCGTCATCACCTGCTTTCATCATGTGGCAGAGGTTAGAAAACAGAATGGCAATGAGATAGACAATAAGTAGGAATAAGAGCAGGGAGAAATAATACCAGCCCACAAAGTAAATCACTGATGAAGAAGATACTCCATATACAATATCTGTCTGGGAAGGGGCTAAAGGGGCTGTAGCACAACACCCACATTTAATAATTCAAGCCATGTGTGTATATGAGCACTTCTAATTCAGGGCAAGATTCCTGGGGGCCACAGTAATTGCAATAGTTTTAAGCCCTTCCTAGTATTCAAGAGTAGTGGAAAGGTGTAAAGAGGTTGGAAACTAGCATTTATGGAGCACTTTCTATATTCTGGGACTTCTTTGACATATCCATACAACAGCCCTGTAGAATAGATAGCATGTTTATGCCCTTTATACACATGAGAAAACTGTCTGAGACACAACAATTAGTAAATGGCAGGATTTGAACCCATGACTCTCTGATTCTAAAATCCATGCTTCAACCACCACCTCTGTGTGTCTTACATTTAATGTACACATTAAAATCACTTGAGGGGCTTTTCAAAACTGCCACTGCCCGGACCTCATTCCCAGAGACTCTGATTCAATTGTCTATCTGAGAAGAGACAGGACATGGGCATCAATATATTTTTCTTAACATACACATAGAAAATGCATAAAACAAATGTACAGCTGTATGAATCAGTGCTCCATTTCCTTTTTTTTTTTTTTTTGCTATGTAGTAGTTTAGATGTATGTATGTACCACAAGACTTTTTGTCTTTTTGGTGGGATACTCATTGTTCCCCAACCAGGGAAAGCACAGAGTCCTAACCACTGGACCACCAGGGAATTTCCTCACAATACTTTAAACCACTCACTGGTTGATGTACAGTTTGGGGCAAATAAGAATAAAGCTCCTAAGAACATTCTCACGCGTGCCTTTTAATGAACATAGGCCCGTATTGCAAGGCTTGAAACCATCCAGCAAAGCAATAGCGCCCTCAAGAGGATAAAAACTGATCTTGGGGAGGCAAAAGAAACCTTAAGATGTTAAAAGTGGTTTGTGGCCCTCTATAAGGCCCCAATACATAATAAACCAGTATAGACTATGCCTGGAGTATCATGTTGGGGTGGGTATGATAAGGACAAAGGGTCTAAAAAGATTCTTGGGGAATGATAACGAAAAATAGGTTGGGAAACATTGTTTTATATTTAAGAGTGAAATTGCATTGTATGTATATGTTCAATTTTATATATACTATCAAAGAATTTTCCAAAATGGTTATATTTTTAAAGCACCAGATGAGATTCTAATGTATACCCAAGCGTGGCCTTGACTACACCTATTTGTCACTGCCTGTTCTGAATAAGGAAAGAACAAGAGAAAAGCATTCTCCAAAAGTGAAGTGATTGTTATTCAACAATATTTTTAATATGCTATATTGACAAGACTATTTTTAAGTCTTGAGATACAGAGAAGGGAGTCAAGTATTGTCTTAAAAAAAAAAAAAAAACGCTCACTCCCCTACCAGCTAACATCACATCCACTTCCATAGAAGCCCATCCTTTGGTACCCTCCCTCTGATGTTAGAAACAAGGCAAGACTTCCCTGTAGGTCCAGTGGTTAATTAAGACTTTACCGTTGAATGCAGGGAGTGTGGGTTCGATCTCTGCAGGGAGCTAAGATCCCACATGCCTCCTGGCCAAAAAAAAACAACAAAAAAAACAAAAAACATAAAACAGAAATATTGTAACAAATTCAATAAAGAATTTAAAATAGTCCACATCAAAAAAAGGAAAGAAAGAAATCTTTTTAAAAAACAAACAAGGAAGGCTTCTGAACCACTGCCTTCCCAGCTGGGCTTATTTTTATCACCTGAAGCTGGGCCTTTCCTCCAGCATCTGCGGCATTCCATATATTTCAGGTTCCAGCCTCACCTAAGCATAAATTTTCTGTGTCCCAACGTGTCCTATGGGTAAAGGGCCAAGGCTCCCTTGTACTTCCTGAGTCTCAGACCAATTTTGTATGTGAAATTCTGTTTTGTTAACTGAACTCTAATTTATACTCTTAATTTGAAGGTCATGAATGTTTCTTTTGGACCTTCCTGTGTTCTCTATTTTCTAGACATGGCTACACCTAGACAATCAAAAACATTCAGAAAATGAAGATCATGGCATCCGGTCCCATTACTTCATGGGAAATAGATGGGGAAACATTGGAAACAGTGTCAGACTTTGTTTTTGGGGGCTCCAAAATCACTGCAGATGGTGACTGCAGCCATGAAATTAAAAGACGCGTACTCCTTGGAAGAAAAGTTATGACCAACCTAGATAGTATATTCAAAAGCAGAGACATTACTTTGCTGACTAAGGTCCGTCTAGTCAAGGCTATGGTTTTTCCTGTGGTCATGTATGGATGTGAGAGTTGGACTGTGAAGAAGGCTGAGCACCGAAGAACTGATGCTTTTGAACTGTGGTGTTGGAGAAGACTCTTGAGAGTCCCTTGGACTGCAAGGAGATCTAACCAGTCCATTCTGAAGGAGATCAACCCTGGGATTTCTTTGGAAGGAATGACGCTAAAGCTGAAACTCCAGTACTTTGGCCACCTCATGTGAAGAGTTGACTCATTGGAAAAGACTCTGATGCTGGGAAGGACTGGGGGCAGGAGGAGAACGGGACGACAGAGGATGAGATGGCTGGATGGCATCACGGACTCAATGGACGTGAGTCTGAGTGAACTCTGGGAGATGGTGATGGACAGGGAGGCCTGGCGTGCTGCGATTCATGGGGTCGCAAAGAGTCGGACATGACTGAGCGACTGAACTGAACTGAACTGAATAAAGAAAAATCATTTCACAATTATAAACTATTTGAAAAAGACTCAGTCTTTGCTTTCCCACTGCATTTTAGATTACTAAATTTCAAAAGTATTGAACTAAAATATTTCATACTGAAGCATTTGGGTGGTAGTAATTGTATGGATGTGAAAGTTGGACTGTGAAGAAAGCTGAGCGCTGAAGAATTGATGCTTTTGAACTGTGGTGTTGGAGAAGACTCTTGAGAGTCCCTTGGACTGCAGGGAGATCCAACCAGTCCATTCTAAAGGAGATCAGTTCTGGGTGTTCTTTGGAAGGACTGAGGTTAAAGCTGAAACTCCGATACTTTGGCCACCTCATGCGAAGAGTTGACTTGGATGAGATGGCTGGATGGCATCACTGACTCGATGGACATAAGTTTGAGTGAACTCCGGGAGTTGGTGATGGACAGGGAGGCCTGGCATGGTAAGATTCATGTGGTCGCAAGGAGTCAGACACGAACTGAACTGAACTGAACTGAATCGGAAAAAAGCAACTTTCTTTCACCATTGGCTGCCTCACTAAATTCAAGCTCCTACAGCAATAACTCTGTGTGTGTGTGTGTGTGCATGTGTGTGCGTGTGTGTGTGTGTTATATGAGGAGAAAGGGGCCTCTGTAGCTCAGGAAGCCAGAAAGCACTATCATTGCTACTACAAGTTGAGCAGGACTCTAGTCATTAGCTCTGGTGACTAATGAACATATGAAGGGATGTAAACTTTGTTAGCTGCCATTAGGTCCTCAGGCACAGATTAATCCTCTCAAGCATATCTAGACTTTCACAGCCTCTGGACCAAGTAGAAGGAACAAGATTCCCTGGAAAGAAAATATTGGCTCAGAGTAGGAAGGATGGAAAAACCAGGTCCACTTTGAAAAGTTGCATTTTTCTCAATTGAGTAAAAGTGAAGCATGATCTCCCTCTAGTGACCTGAAGGAGAGTAGCCACCAGACTATTTCGAGTTCCTTTATTTTTTTCCTTTTCAACAACCTAAGTGTAAAAATGTTCATACATATCCTTAGCAAACTAAACACAGCATATGTATATGTATCTCTTTTGTTTCTTTATGACTATACTACAAGTGAAAGTGAAAGTGAAGTCGTGTCCGACTCTTTGCGACCCCATGGACTGTAACCTATCAGGCTCCTCTGTCCATGGGATTTTCCAGGCAATAGTACTGGAGTGGATTGCCATTTCCTTCACCAGCGGATCTTCCTGACCCAGGAATCGAACCCAGGTCTCCCACATTGTAGACAGACGCTTTACCATCTGAGCCACCAGGGAAGTCCTCTAGACTACAAGACTGGAGCAAAATTAGAACATAGACAAATTATGGATGCTGTGGATACCAACTACATATGCACTAATTGCTTATTGCTGTATAATATAGCCAGCTTTAAAAAATATTAAAACCTTGGGAACTTGACAATTCAGTGTTTGGTAAAATGGTGTCTGAAAGAAGAGAAAATCTGACTTTATAGCTATTGGACTAAATGAATTTAGTTTTTATGAAATGCCTGGAATCAGATTATACTACAGAGTTTCTTTTTGTTTACACTAAGCGCTTTCTATTGGACAATCTTTTCCTCTCCATGTTGTTTTAAAAGTTAAGATTTTTGAAATGTTCTGTGGTATTTGCCCTTAACTTAAGAATCATCCACATCTATTTTTCTTGTTTAACGGTATTAACACCTGTGTGTGTGTGTGTGTGTGTGTGTGTGTGTGTGTGTGTGTTCAGTCAAGTCTGACTCTTTGAGACTCCATGGACTGTATAGCCTGCCAGCCTCCTCTGTCCATGAGATTTTCCAGGCAACAATACTGGAGTGGGTTACCATTTCCTAGTCCAGGGATCAAACCGAAGTCTCCTGCCTGTCTCCTGCATTGGCAGGTAGATTCCCTGGGAAGTCCATTACCTATAACTTCTCCCAAATAAAATTAGAAATTCAGGATGCTGTCAAATTAATTTTGTCACATCTCATCTCTATTATGTTACCGTTGTCTATAATTTTAGTTATAGGCTATGATGAATATACCTTTTTCCTTCTCTAGTACTTGAATTATGTTTATTTCATTTTTAAGACATAAATAAACCTAGCAAAGAAATTTGATCATATTAACTTGCTATATTTCTAGATCTATCATTTGAATTTTTTTTATATTCTCATTTACAGACTTCTTTTGATTAAGTTTCCAATATGGATTCTTGTGTAGTAGACCCTGTAAGGCCTAGTATCCCAAAGAATATTTTTATCATTCCTTCACATTTGAATAACAGTTTAGGTAGGTAAAAATGCTAGGCTCAAAGTTATTTTCCTCAATATTAAACAATGATAGCTCCATTGCCTTCTTGCATCCAGAATACTATTGAAAATTTGGATAGGAATCTAAGTTTAATTCCTTTATTGTTGATCTATTTTTTTCTTTCTGAATCATTTTTAGGATTGTTGGCTTTTTTTAACTAACACAATTTATGTTTTAGAGCAGTTTTAGTTTTACCTAAAACTTGAGTGGGAAGTACAGAATTCTCATCTACTTCAATACATCCCCTCTACACACATACATTCAGGTACCCCATTATTAATGTTTTGTAACAGTGTGGTTCATTTGTTATAACTAGTGAAGCAATATTGAAGCATTAAAATTCATAGTTTACATTATTGTTCACTCTCTTATTGTACATTCTCCTGATTTTGACAAATGTATATTATTACTTTTGTTTTCCTTGTCTGTGGCTGCTGCTGCTAAGTCGCTTCAGTAGTGTCCGACTCTGTACAGTCCCATAGATGGCAGCCCACCAGACTCCTCTGTCCCTGGGATTCTCCAGGCAAGAATACTGGAGTGGGTTGCCATTTCCTTCTCCAATTTGTCTGAGGAGACATGCAAAAAAATGTTATCAAAACCAATGTCAAAGAGTTTACTGCCTGTGTTTCTTCTAGAAGTTTTATGGTTTCTTGTCTTATATTCAAGACTTTAATCCATTTTGAATATATCTTTGTGCATGGTATGAGAGAATAATCCAACTTGATTACTTTGCATGTAGCTATCCAATTTTCCCAACACCATTTACTGAAGAGGCCATCTTTTCTTCACTGTATATTCTTGCCTTTGTCACAGATTAATTTCCATATGCTGCTGCTAAGACACTTCAGTCGTGTCTGACTCTCTGCAACCCCATAGACAGCAGCCCACCAGGCTCCCCCATCCCTGGGGTTCTCCAGGCAAGAACACTGGAGTGGGTTGCCATTTCCTTCTCCAATGCATGAAAGTGAAAAGTGAAAGTGAAGTCGCTCAGTCGTGTCTGACTCTTAGTGACCCCATGGACTGCAGCCTACCAGGCTCTTCAGTCCACAGGATTTTCCAGGCAAGAGTACTGGAGTGGGGTGCCATTGCCTTCTCAAGT
The DNA here is from genome assembly GCF_001704415.2 of Capra hircus. Classification (NCBI taxonomy): domain Eukaryota; kingdom Metazoa; phylum Chordata; class Mammalia; order Artiodactyla; family Bovidae; genus Capra; species Capra hircus. The sequence continues at coordinate 28,622,061 of NW_017189517.1, forward strand.
GTAGATTAATTTTTTAGATCCCTCTTTTGTTCCATTGGTTTATATTTGCTTTTGTGCCAGTACCATATAGTTTTGATTACTATAGCTTGTAGTATAGTTTGAAATAGGAAGTGTGATACCTCCAGCTTTGCTCTTTCTCAAGATTGTTTTGGCTATTTGGGGTCTTTTATGTTTCCATATAAATTTTAGAATTATTTGAGTTATGTGAAAAATTGGTATTTTAATAGAGACTGCATTGAATCTGTTGATTGCCTTGGGTAGTACAGTAATTGTAACAATATTAATTCTTCCAATCATGCACGAGGTATATTTGTCCATCTTCAATTTTTTTCATCAGTGTCTTATAGGCTTCCAAGTACAGATCTTTTACTTCCTTCATTAGATTTATTCAAAGGTATTTTATTCTTCTTTGAGTGATTTTAAACAGGATTGTTTTAATTTCACTTCCTAATAGTTCATTGTTAATACATAGAAATGCAACAAATTTCTGTATATTAATTTTTTATCCTGCAACATTACTTAATTTATTGACATATTCTATGTAGTACATGATATGTAAAGTGTTATGCCACACGCCTCTTGTTTTTTCCAATTTGGATTCACTTCTTTTCCTTGTCTAATAGCTATGACTAGGACTTCTGTGTGTTGAAGTGTTAATTACTCAGTCATGTCTGACTCTCTGTGACCCCATGGAATGTAGCCCACCAGGCTCCTCTGTCCACGGAATTCTCCAGGCAAGAATACTGAAGTGGGTTGCTATTTCCTTCTCCAGGGGGGTCTTCCCAACCCAGGGATTGAACCTGGGTCTTCCACATTGCAGTCAGACTCTACTGACTGAGCTACCAGAGAAGCGAAACTTTACCAAAAAATTAACAAATATTCCAGATATAGTAAAGCAGAGTTAGGCTAAGAAAGGGCCACCAGATAGGGTCATTTGGAGTTCATTGTTGAGTTTTTACATAACCTTTCAGTAGAATGGTAGAAACAGACCAGTTCAAGCAACAAATGCCTATTGAGGATCCACTATTTTAAGATACAGTCTTCACATTCTGACTATTCTCTTCAAACGTAAGCTGTCTTAAGGAGAGTACTTAGTTGTAAACTGTAGACTACTTAATAAAGACTTTAGGTATATATGAAAGTTTTCCTCAAAGAGAATGCAAGTGGGAATGTAACATTGATAGGTCTTGAAATGATGGTAGTCAAGATTACAGAAGACTACAAAAGCCTTTTGGATCATTAAAAATAATTGAAGATTTTCTTCATGAAAGGAAATGTGGTTCTAATGGTTAATTTTATGTGTCTACATGACTGAGCAACAGGGTACCCAGATATTTGGTCAAACATTATTCTGATGTTTCTGTGAGGGTGTTATTGGATGAATGAGATTAACATTTGAATTGGTAGACTGAGTAAAACTGATTGTTCTCCCTAATGTGGGTGGGCCTAATCCAATCAGCTGAAGGTCTGATTACAACAAAAATACTGATCCTCCAATAAGAAAATTCTTCCTCTCTAACTGCCTTTGAACTGGGACATCATCTTTTTTCATGTATTAGGACTTGAACTGAAACACTGGCTCTTCCTGGATCTCAAGAGTGTTGGTCTTCCAACTATAAACCATTGGTTTCATGGTTCTCATCCCTTTGAATTCAGACTAGAACTATGGCAAAGGCTTTCCTGAGTCTCCAGCTTGCCATCTCATCCTGCAGATCTTGGGACTTGCCTGCCATGATAATCATGTGAGCCAATTCATATATATATAGATATACATACATCCTATTGATTCTGTTTCTCTGGAGAACTGAGAGTAACACAAAAATGGGCCTAAGTTTTCAAATTAAAATGAAAATTTTCTATAAAAAACAGTTTTGCTTGTATAATACGTCCTGTCACAAAATATTTAGGCAACTTAAAAAAAAAAAAAACAACTAATGCTTAAATACACATGGAAATACTCTGTCTTGGGGAAATCAGATTTGTAACGTTATTTAAACTAAAATGTTAATATACCAGAAAGTCTGTTACCGGTCACATTTTCCTTCCATTTAACAGATAATTTTGTATCACATCTTGATATGATGCAATATACATATAGTTTCATTCAGTTCAGTTCAGTTTAGTTGCTCAGTTGTGTCCAACTCTTTGTGACCTCATGGACTGCAACACGCTAGGCTTTCCTGTCCATCACCAACTTCCAGAGCTTAATCAAACTCATGTTCATCAAGTTGGTGATGCCATCCAACCATCTCATCCTCTGTCGTGCCCTTCTCCTCCTGCCTTCAATCTTTCCCAGCATCAGGGTCTTTTCCAATGAGTCAGTTCTTCGCAACAGGTGGCCAAACTATTGAAATTTCAGCTTCAGCATCAGTCCTTCCAATGAATATTCAGGACTGATTTCCTTTAGGATTGACTGGTTGGATCTCCTTGCAGTCCAAGGGACTCTCAAGAGTCTTCTCCAACACCGCAGTTCAAAAGCATCAATTCTTCAGTGCTCAGCTTTCTTTATAGTACAACTCTCACATCTATACATGACTACTGGAAAAACCATAGCTTTGACTAGATGGACCTTTGTTGGCAAAGTAATGTCTCTGCTTTTTAATATGCTGTCTAGGTTGGTCATAGCTTTTCTTCCAAGGAGCAAGCATCTTTTAGTTAGATTCAATTTTCTGGAATTCTGTTCCAAGTTTTTTTTTTTTTAATCTATTCTTCCTTTTTTGGCATCTTGATTGTTTCATAAATATAATTTTATTTATTTATTGGCTCTGCTGGATCTTCACTGCAGTGTGGGCTTTTCTCTAGTTGCAGCAAGCCAGGGCTACTCTCTAATTGCAGTGCACAGGTTTCTCATTGTGGTGGCTTCTTTTGCTGCAGAGCACAGGTTCTATGTATGGCACATGGGCTTCAGTAGTTGTAGCACGTGGACTGAGTAGTTGCGGCTCCCAGGCCCTAGAGCACAGCCTTAATAGTTGTGGTGCCTGGGCTTAGCTTCTCTGTGGCATATGGGATCTTCCCAGATCAGGGATTAAATGCATGTCTCCTGCATTGGCAGGTGGATTCTCTACCACTGAATCATGAGGGAAGCCCTGGCATCTTGTTTTCAGCTTAGGTTAGATTCTTCATTTGTCTGCAATGATCATCACCATAAACACACACTTCATAACGTAATTTTCTGAAAGTATTAAACAATATTACATATGAACTAAATGGAACATTCTTTTCTTCTTTAATTCCTAGCCCCTCACTCAAGATTATTTTCATGACAATTTAAAACCCCTATGTGAAGATGGGGTTAATACTGGTGGTGGTAGCGGTAGTAATGAAGAAACATGCCCTAACTCAAGACAGACAAAGCCATTTTTACCCCTGGAAAAGAAAAATTAAAAATTTTTTAGGTGGATGGGCCATATTTTTCTTCAAGTATCATGGAATTTTTATTGTTTGCTGTTGAAAATTAGATCGCAATAATTTATGCTGTTTTTTAATGTTGTATACCACATATTTAAGTTTAATAAACTAGAAAATGAAGGCTAAAGATAAGCCATCAGTTCAACTACTTAAATATATTTCACCTTGAAAAGAGATCACACTTCTAGAACATTCAAATTGATATGCATTAATACAAATTATAATCTTTCTACTTCATTCTTAATTTTCTAGCGTTCTAAAAGATATACACCACAAAATCAGACAGTAGAATGATATTTGCCAAAACAGCATTCTCCTTGAGATGGCATATTAAAACACTTGTGTAAAATGTTATGAGATAGAATGTGAGAGGTACAATGCTAAGCCAGAGAGATCAGCGGAATTGTCAACATTCTTCTGCAATGTCCTCCCAAAGCTCCTATCTCATTCAAGCCTCTAAACAAGTCTAAACAAGCCTGCATACTTAGCATGACCACTTCTTAAGTTCAGCTAAAGAAGGACCATATTCATCTTATTTCATTCTTGTTGCTATGTCACCTCAAGTCATTTTAGAAGGCTGGATGCATATCATAACAATTCTACTTATGTTTCTAAAAATGATATATCTTGTCTAGAATTGTATTTAGTTTATGTAGAATGACAAAAATTACCTTAACTGTTAGTAAATATTCATTCTTAGAGTATATTTGAACTTTAGAAATTATAAAAGGCATTCAGATTCAAGTCTGAAGAGAGAGTTGGTGAGCAATACAGGGTCAAACCTGAAATACTAAATACTTAATAATTGTTTTATCCATTAATACTTGAATCCTTGGAAAATGTGCCACAGTGGATGATCCAAATCTTCTCTAGTTTCATTAAATTTCAAACCTTCCCCAGAGCTATCATGATCAATGATCTGATTTCCTAGTCCACTGTGAAGATGTCAGCTTGTTCAACTTCACTTCAGTTGAGTCCAACTCTCTGTGAACCTATGGACCATAGCCAGGCTCCTCTGCCCATGGGACTCCCCAGGCAAGAATACCGGAGTGGGTTGCCATGCCCTCCTCCAGGGAATCTTTCCAACCCAGGGATCAAACCTGCGTCTCTTAGGTTTACCTGCACTGGCAGGCAGGTTCTTTACCACAAGCACCGCTGTTCAATTTTACTACTATTAATGTCATGATTTCTCTGAATCCACACTCCCAGCTCCCCTCCTGAAATTAGCTTCTCCCCTGGGCCTCTTGAGCATAGTGTCTACACAAGCACACTGTCCACAACTTTCTAATGTAAACGTTTCATCGCTACCTTTGCAGAGAAGCACACAATCGTTCTGCTTGCAATTTAAAACTAACCACACATAGAATCACACAAGCCTGAAATATGTAAGTGGGAAGGGGTCTTCTTAGAAGTCCACTAATCTTGTCCTCCACATTTAATGATGAAGAAGCTAAGATCTAAGGAGTGTGACTTACTTAAAACCAAGTCAATTAGTAACATTGCTGAGATCAGATCTTACTGCTTGTCATTCTGTAACTATTACTATTGCTACTTCTTTTGCTTTTTACTGCTTCTTTAAATTATTCAGGACAATAAAGGGGTACAAATAATCTCTGGGAGAACATAGATGGTTTCACTCTAAATATTGGTGAAGAGAATAAAGCATCAAACACTGTAATAACTTTGCTATTATTTTTAAGTGCTCCTTTCCCCAAAATATATCCTTACAGAAAGCTTTGGCAGACACAGTCACAATTTACTCCAGTCTTTGTGACTGGTCAAATTGCCTAAAATTAAGTAGATTCTAATATTCTCAAAGTGAGTGTTGAATGTGCTACTTAAAATAAGAACAATAGATACATAAAGGTCTATTAATCTGAAAGCTTGCATTTTTTATCACCAATAAAACTGACAGCTTCATGCAAACATGTGATGCTCAAGTTGTTAGAATTTATTCTCATGACAGAAAAATCAAAGACATTTTCTTCAGAAACCCTTAAGTAACTTTTGTGGGGCTCTGTAATGTCTTAAGTGATAGAGGAAAAGTGATAATTTAATCTCCATGAAAAGTAAAATTTGAAGAAATAGCAAGATGAAAGCACTTTAGTCAGACAGATGAAAGCTAGAGTTTTTGGCTTCTGCTTCAATCCTTTTCCCTTCCACCAACAGGAAAGAAATATTATATTAAAGATTCATAGTATATAGAAAGAAAAGGCATGAAACTTTCAGTAGGATCTAATATAACTGTAGCTAAGCTTTCATGAAACAAGCAAAAGACAATCTGGGTATTTACAAAGCTGGCAAATACTCAAAAGCATTTGTGTAAGACATTAACATTTACAAGAAAAGACAACCTCAAATTTCACCAAGCCTTATGAACTAGGAATATCATTTTGAAATGTGCAGTAGAAAATCCGAAGAAGCTGAATGAGCTCACTCTAAGAAGAGGGGGTGGGGGGACTTGGCTTTCATTGCTATCAAGAAGAAGACCACAGAACATAGAACTAGACAGTCATCTCTCAGATCTCCAAGGATCTACCCACTGTAAGCAAGTGAAAGCTGAAGGAATGCAATAGGGATGTATTGAGGTTGATTGCTTCTAATCATATCCTTTCGACAACCTACTTTTATTTCATTTCATTATTACTTTAATATGGCTAGTGTTTGTCTTTTGTAAGTATTGAAGGTGAAGAGGAAGGTATATAGATTACAGTAAGTTTAATTTACAGGGAAAAGAAATTTCAGAGGTTATGTTTTGGGTCCAGAAGTATAAAGTACTGCGTAACTGAAACAATATTTAAAAGGTCTTGCAAAAGAGAAAGGAGAAGAGGTTTGATAAAATTTAGACTATTTTAATCTAACATTTAATAATTCTTATCATTTTTTAAAATGTTTATTTCCTTCAAATTTTGACTAGTCCAAATAAGAATTCATTAAAATTAAACAAAAGTGATTAGAAATTATAACATTAAATCCTACCCCTTAGGTGGCTGCCACCATCCTATATATCATTTGTTTTACTGTGGTAAAGTATATTGATGGGAGTTTAGGACATGATATCCTAAAATACGACACACTGACAATATTGAATATTTTAAGTTGAAGAGGTTTGAGAAAAGGTAGAAACAAAATGCCCTCTTTGACCATCTCTCTGACATGCTTTTCTCCCCTGAAACAGGTAATAAAATCTTTATGTGACAGGTACCCTCCTTATACTTAGAGGAAGTGTTAGTCAGTTGTGTCTGACTCTCTGTGACCCCATGGACTGTAAACTCCTCTGTTCAGGAGGAATTCTCCAGGCAAGAATACTGGAGTGGGTAGCCAATCCCTTCTCCAGAGGATCTTCCCAAACCAGGGATCGAACCTGGGTCTCCTGAATTGCAGGTGGATTCTTTACCATCTGAGCCACCAGGGAAGCCCATACCTGGAGGAAAGGAGCATCTTTATCCCAATTAGAAGGGACACCAAGAAGAATCCAAACAAAGAGACCTTGATGAAACAACCCCCATTTACTAGAGTTACCTCATTTTCCTTAACCTATTATATTCCTCCATGATTTTCCATTCTTTCTCATACCTAGCATAAACTGCACAAATCTAACCATTTCCTCAGGTCTTCATTTTCTTATGAAGACTCTCATCTCACATAAACCTTCTGCCAAATAAATCTGTATGCTTTTCTCCTGTCCATCTATCTTTATCAGTTTCATTTTCAGACCTAGCCAGGGACCCTAAGAAGGTTGAAAAAAACTTTTTTATTTTCCAACAATACATGACATAAAATTGACTGTTTTGTAGATGATCATGTTATATCTATTGCCATTAAAGAGAAATGGTCCTATCCCACACACAAATCATAAGCTACCACATACTCTTTCCTTAGCCAACTTGTTGAATTCAACTTTAGGCTTGTTGAGGACCATAAACAAGCATCCATAAATATATTTTAAGCACATTTTACCATTTTAAAATGATTAAGTATTTTTCAACTTTTATGAACACAAAATTCTATACAATTTCTTTTAAGATTTATTATGGGTAGAAATATGCCAGGGACTCCAAATTTACTAGGATTAACATTCAAAATACCTAAAATGAAAGCATTGATAGGAGAATATATCATAACACTCATTAATATGAGAATCCTACAAAAGATTTTACTTGAGTAATATTTGATCTGGGTTGTAAAGTATCAAAAACATAAGAAAGAAATTTCTCAGACATATTCAAATAAACCAGGATCAAGTTTTTTCCCAACATATGTAATTTTCATAATAATAAAGTATCCCTAGTTCAGCATGAAACAAAGAACTAGAGAACCTCTCTGTAGGAAAATTTAGTTCTCTTTACATTTATACCAAGGGAAGCAAAAAGTTTTTTGGGGTGTTTTGGATGTGTTTATTATTCCTAGGGTGGTAGTCACATCTCAGGTGAAACGTGTCAATAGTTATCAAATTCTACAGTTCAAACAGGACACTTTATCTTCTGTCAATTATACTCCTACTAATAAAGCCCAAAAGGAACAAACCTGTGTGTCCAGGGCAAAGTAACCAAGAAGGAAAGAGGTTAAGTAATCAGGGCAAAGAGTAGCCAAATCTTGTTCATTGCTGCCCATGCTTGGTAAAAATTTTCATTCTCATTTCAGTGAGAAATTACTGGGGAGTTCCAGGCATGGGTCGGATACGACTTGAATTATGGAAGGCACTAAAATGACAGATGTGTGAAACTGGAAAAGACAGTGACCTCCCTAAGTCCAGGTGCTCTTAAGAGAGGGCCATAGGTCCTTAAAATTCCTAAAGTAGCTGCTAATTGCATACATATGTACAGATACACATTTTTAAAAATTAATTTCCATACTATTCATCAGCTTCTCAAAAAGGAATTTGACCACAAAACGTAGGAATTTTTCATTTACTTACTCATAAATTAGGTGAAGATATCGAAACCTGAAGAAGTAAAAGGATTTGTTCAAAATCTGAGGTCACAGGTTGATTAGGTCATAAGGGGTTTATGAAGCTGACCACCTCCTCTCTCCTCCCCTCATCTCTCCCAACTGCTGATTCACAGAACATAGATGTCATACAAAGCTAGGATACAACATATGAAGTCAAAGTCTGCTGAATGCTCACCCTCACCCACATCAACAGGAGAGTGTGCCTATGATATGGTCCATAAGAGGTGATAGGCCAGTACAACTACTGGAAAACAGTCCCTTATGACTCCCCCATTAAATGAGTATAACTTTCTAAATCACCTGTGAGTGTATTACTATTAGAATCACAAACAGTACATCATAAATAAAACCTATTCCTCTTTCAATAATACTGAGCATGCCCTAAGCTATAAACCAGAAGAATAATACAGAACAGGCATTTGACAATTCTAGTTTCTTCCTATAGGAAAAGGAAAAGTGAAGTCGCTCAGTCGTGTCTGACTCTTTGCAACGCCATGGACTGTAGCCTACCAGACTCCTCAGTCCATGAAATTTTCCAGGCAAGAGTACTGGAGTGGGTTGCCATTTCCTTCTCCAGGGGATCTTAATCCACGAATCGAACCCGGGTCTCCCACGCTGCAGGCAGATGTTTTACCATCTTAGCTACCAGGGAAGCCCTGTTTCTTCCTATAAGGAAACAACAAATGAATTTCTGCTGTATCCTTCCTAGTAGAGATTTCAATAATATATAAACAATGCTTCTTAACTAGGAGGCACTACAGCAAAGTACATTTTACATGGGAAATTTCACATCATCCTTCAGAGATTCCAACATAGAATGACAAGTCCTTTCTTCAGCAACCCAGGGAACAAACAGCTTAACCTCAAATTTCTTACTAGCTCTAGGATTTGTGAAACTATCAGGGTATTTTGATAGCTTTAAAAGGTCTCAGGTTACTGAAATAACCCTGCCTTTGTTCAGTCTAAGCATTAAGAATGCACCACCATGGAACCAGTATAAATTGGATTAAAACACTTCAGAAAGTCATCTTTGGAAAAAGCATGGGAATAAAACAAAAAGTACACCTGGGAGTTCGTTTCCATACCTATCAGATGTGTGAAATTGGCTACAGTAAAATAATGGCCTTTTCTGGGCTTTGAGTTGAAACTGAGTTCAAGGGTGTTGGAACTTACAAATAGGCTGATATTTGAACCACACAGGTAGAAAGAACTCTTCTGATCATTACAATGAACAATTACAGCCACTAAGTATACATGAATACCCCTGGAGAAGGAAATGGCAACACACTCCAGTATTCTTGCCTGGAGGATCCCATGGACAGGGGAGCCTGGTGGGCTACAGTCCATGTGGTCACAAAGAGTCGGACACGACTGAAGTAACTTAGCACATACATGAACACACTACTAACCAGACACTAACCAAGGAAATTTGGTTAGAGACCTACCTTAAGACAGGAGCCTACTATAGAGAAGGGGGAAACAGAATCGAAGCACAACTGAGGCCTGTATTACATACCTATCAGAAGTGTGAAGTCAGTGTCTGCTCTTCGTCTGTGCTTGCACTCTGAGTCCAAACCAAGGCAATGTATGAGCTGTTGATCAAGCCCTTTGATTTTCTTAACTGCACCTGAAAAGAAAGAAAATACTGTGGAATACCTTTGCAACAGATACAAATTAATTTCCCTCAGTAGGAATTCAGCAAGAAAAACATAACAAAAACAAAATAAAAACACACCAGTCTTCTAGTTCCATTAAAAAAAATCCAACTGGAAACTACCTACCCTTAGGAGAAATAAGCCTAAATGTACAGATGGTCTGGACTTTATACTACAAACTCATTGTGATATAACCCACTGTGACCATTTAGTCACTCCATAGAGTAGTTTTCTCGGACTGAGTTTGTGGTCATACTGATGAACCTTTCTGCTTACCTAAACTACTGGCCCTGAGGTTCCTGAAATGAATAACCTGTTAGTCCTGCATCCACAGATACACAAACATTCTCCTGCTTATAACTTATTGATTCCCATGAGGGATGACTGTCCTCACACAAGGGACAAATGACTGAGGTTTGTGCAGCACTCTCGGTCATTTAGCTAGAAACAAGTTATAAAACACGATGGAGCCACTTAAGTAAGATGCTCTGTAGAGACCAATCTCTACACCTGTTTCAAAAGGATCCGTATTACAGGAGTATACACATTGTATGCATGGCTAGAACCTGGATTCATTTAAAGTGGCAAAGATCTTCAACCATACCCTAATTAAGTGAATCATCAAGATAATTCAGGCCCTAACCCTGACCAATAACAAACTGACAGAATACATCACAGCTCCTCTTGCTTCAAAACTGGAGGGTAAATGACTATTTGTATTCATAACTATCTAAATGATTTAACAGCATAACTTCATAAGCGGCACACAGAATATGATCCTCACAGGATGATGCCCCAGATTTCCACAGGGACATCCCCACACCATCTGGTCACTTCCTCAGGCCCTTATGTCTTCTTCTCAGGGAGGCCCTGGCCAAAAAACCTACCTGCAAGTGCAGGTCCCTCCCCCTCCTCATGCCCAATTCCCCTGCTCTGCTTTTCTGTGGTGACAGCAGGCATCATTATCTATCAGAATACACCTGTATCTCATTGAGCTTATTTTTCAGTATCCCCCACTAGAATGTGAGCCCCATGTGAAGAGGGATTTATGTCTCTTTTGTGTCTGTATTTCCAGCATGAGGAAGAGTAGCTGGCCCATAGTAGGTGCTCAGCAAATGATGAAGGTTACCTTTGGCCACCAGCCCTAAAAGTTCATGCCATTCTCAGAGCTGACCCTGTTAAATGTACAGTATGTATCCTCCAGAATTTCTTCTCCATATTTACATTCTCACACAGGGATCATTAGAAATAGATACTCTACACTATAATTAAGCAGTTGAATAATTCTACACTATTTAAAAATCACCTGTTTCCAGTCCTAACTGGAGACACAGCCAACTACATTTTGGTAATGCAACCAGAATCAACTCTTTCAGGTTGGTATTTTCACCCATATTACTCAATAGCATACTCAAAACACAATGACTTATCAGTTTTGTTTGCATAGTTGCTTTTGGATAGTTTTAGCTCTTTATCATGAATCATTTCAAACAAGAATATATGAATTCTATATGTCAGTCAAGCAGTTTTAACAATCAACATTTTGTCAAGTTTTTTTTCTTGCATATTCCAAAGCATATTCCCAGTATTTTATGATACCATGTCTAAACCTAAAGAAGTTATTTCCTCCACATGTGGTGGTGGTGGCTTAGTCACTAAGTTGTGTCTGACTTTTGTGACCCCATGGACTGTAGCCTGCCAGTCTCCTCTGTCCATGGGATTCTCTAGACAAGAATACTGGAGTGGGTTGCCATTTCCTTTTCCAGGGAATGTTTCCGACCCAGGAATCGAACCAGGGTCTCCTGCATTGCAGGCATATTCTTTTAAGTACGAGAGAAGCCCTTCCTCCACATACTCTATTGTAACATAAATTACAACAAATAGGACTTTAAAATATATAACCAAAATACTATTACTACATCTAAGAAAAATTACAATTATTCCCTAATGCTACATGAAACTATCCATGTTCAGTATAGCTATTTCACCTAAATATCTCTCTTAAATTTGATTTGTTCTTAGGATCTGAACAGGTAACTTACATAGCACTAACTGAAATAGGACTTAGTCTTCTTTTCACCAATAGCAGCCCCTGCTCCTCTTTTTTTTGCTATCCTTTTGATGAAAAGACTGAATTATTTGTCCCATAGAATTACTCACATTCTGTATTTATATGCATCCTGTCCTGAACGGGTTCCATTAGAAACAGAACATCCTGTTGTGAGATCTATGAACTTGGTAAAATTCAGGCTCAGTTATTTTAGCAAGAACATTTTAGATGATGCTTCGTATCCCTATTGTATCATATCTGAACACCCACGTTGTACCCCACACTTTGATGTAAAGGTTGATCAGTGGGTTGCAGTATTCTAACCTTAATTCACTCACATTATAAAATTTCCCATCGATCTTTTACTGAAATTTTATTAAATGTACACATTGATTTAGTATGTAAATTTTTGATATGCTCATCACATACCATATGGACTTCCCTGGTGGCTCAGATGGTAAAGCGTTTGCCTACAATGCGGGAGGCCCAGGTTCAATCGCTGGGTCGGGAAGATCCTCTGGAGAAGGAAATGGCAACCCACTCCAGTATTCTTGCCTGGAAAATCCCATGGACAGAAGAGCCTGGTAGGCTACAGTCCATGGGGTTGCTAGGAGTCAGACACGACTGAGCGACTGAGCAACTTCACTTTCACATACCATATAATTCACAATATTAAAATGTACTGGTTACTAATTTTTAGCATTTTCAGAAAATTGTGGATCCATGACCACAGTAAAGTTTAGGGCATTTTCAACATCCCCCAAAGAAAGTCTATGAGTGGGTGTGTTAGACACCTAGTCGTGTCTGACTCTTTGCAACCCCATGAACTGTAGCCCGTCAGGCTCCTCTATCTGTGGGATTCTCCAGGCAAGAATACTGAAGTGGATTGCCAGTCCCTTCTCCAGAGGATCTTCCTGACCCAGGGATCAAACCCAGGTCTCCTGCATTGCAGGCAGATTCTTTACCATCTGAGCTACAGGGAAGATCTCAGCCAGGGTGAAAGTGAAAGTGAAGTTGCTCAGCCAGGGTGAAAGTGAAAGTGAAGTTGTTCAGTCATGTCTGACTCTTTGCGAGCCCATGGACTGTAGCCTACCAGGTTCCTCCATCCATGGGATTTTCTAGGCAAGAATACTGGAGTGGGTTGTCATTTTCTTCTCCAAAGAAAGTCCATACTTATTATGAATGACTGCCTATTCTCCTGATGGGACTGATAACCCACTGAATGATACAAAGATTAAGTTCAAATTGAAAACATCTGAGCTACAATAGAGCCAGTGAAGTGAAGTGAAAGTTGCTCAGTTGTGTCTGACTCTTTGTGACCCCATGGACTATACAGTCCATGGAATCCTCTAGGCCAGAATGGAATGGGTAGCCTTTCCCTTCTCCAACCCAGGGATTTAACCCAGGTCTCCCACATTGCAGGCAGATTCTTTACCAGCTGAGCCACAAGGGAAGCCCAAGAATACTGAAATGGGTAGACTATCCCGTCTCCAACCCAGGGATTTAACCCAGGTCTCCCACATTGCAGGCAGATTCTTTACCAGCTGAGCCACAAGGGAAGCCCAAGAATACTGAAATGGGTAGACTATCCCTTCTCCAGTAGATCTTCCCGACCCAGGAATCGAACCAGGGTCTCCTGAATTGCATTCAGTTTCTTTACCAACTGAGCTATCAGGAAGCCCTTGAGAGAGGCAGAAATAGTGTGTTGCCATCTCCTTCTCCAAGGGATCTTTCTGACCCAGGGATCAGACTCAGGTTTCTTGCATTGAAGGTGGAGTCTTTACCGACTGAGCCACCAGGGAACATTTCAAGATTGCATAAATAAGCCTCATCAGATGCTTCCATCCTTTGAAGTTCTAATCCACCAAGCCCCTTGAGAACTTGGTATATAAACTCCTAACTCTAGCCCATTAGGGAGCCTCTTCATCTGAAAGTTCCTACATAGTTAATAAATGTTTCTCCTATTAATTTACTGTTAATTAATTTTCAGGCCCCAAGCCAGTTGAGTCTAAGATGGTAGAGAAAATGTTTTCTTCCCAACAGTCCCTCTCACAAGCCCCTAAAAACCACAAGTTGATTTTTTAATTTCTGTAGATGCGTCTGTTCTGGATATTTAAAGTGAATGAAATCTTACAAAATGTGTTCTTTGCAGTCTAGCTTTTTTCATCTATCATTCATATTTCAGTACATATCACTACTTCATTTCATATTATAGCTAAATAAAAATCCATGGTAGGGGTATATAGCACATTTTGCATAAAAATTCAACAGTCAGTGGACATGTGGGTTATTTCCATTTTGCCTTTGTGAATAATGCAGCCATAAACATTCACATACAAGTTTCTGTTTGAACATTTGTTTTAAATTCTCTGGGATATATATCTAGGAGTGAAATTGCTGTTGATGTGGTCACTCTAGGTTGAAATTTTGGTGGAAGTGCCAAACTACTTTCTATAGTGTCCCCACCATTTTACATTCTCCTATGGTGGTGTATGAGGGTTTCAATTTCTGCATATCCTTATTTCACTTATTTTCATCTTTAAAATTAGAGCTGCCCTGAATATAAAATTAACACACAGAAATCCTTTGCATTCCTATACACTAACAATGAGAAAACAGGAAGAGCAATTAAGGAAACAATTCCATTCACCATTGCAATGAAAAGAATAAAATACTTAGGAATATATCTACCTAATGAAACAAAAGACCTATATATAGAAAACTATAAAACAAAGATGATGAAAGAAATCAAACATAACACAAATAGATGGAGAAATATACCATGATCATGGATCGGAAAAATCAATATAGTGAAGATGAGTATACTACCCAAAGCAATCCATAGATTCAATGCAATCCGTATCAAGCTACCAATGGTATATTTCACAGAACTAGAACAAATAATTTCACAATTTGTATGGAAATACAACAAACCTCGAATAGCCAAAGCAATCTTGAGAAAGAAGAATGGAAGTGGAGGAATCAACCTGCCTGACTTCAGACTATACCACAAAGCTACAGTCATCAAGACAATATGGTACTGGCACAAAGACAGAAATCTAGATCAATGGAACAAAATAGAAAGCCCAGAGATAAATCCATGCACCTACGGACACTTTATCTTTGACTAAGGAGGCAAGAGTATACAATGGAGAAAAGACAATCTCTTTAACAAGTGGTGCTGGGAAAACTGGTCAACCACTTATAAAAGAATGAAACTAGAACAGTTTCTAACACCATACACAAAAATAAACTCAAAATGGATTAAAGATCTCAACACAAGACCAGAAACCATAAAGCTCTTGGAGGAAAACACAGGCAAAACACCCTCTGACATAAATCACAGCAGGATCCTCTATGATCCACCTCCCAGAGTAATGGAAATAAAAGTAAAAATAAACAAATGAGACCCAATTAAACATAAAACCTTTTGTACAACGAAGGGAACTATAAGCAAAGTGAAAAGACAGTCTTCACAATGGGAGAAAATAATACCAAATGAAGCAACTGATAAAGAATTAATCTCAAAAATATACAAGCAGCTCCTGCGGCTCAATTCCAGAAAAATAAATGACCCAATCAAAAAATGGGCTAAAGAACTAAACAGACATTTCTCTAAAGAAGACATACAGGTGGCTAACAAACACATGAAAAGATGCTCAACATCACTCACTATCAGAGAAGTGCAAATCAAACCCACAATGAGGTACCATCTCAAGCCAGTCAAAATGGCTGCTATCAAAAAGTCTACAAACAATAAATGCTGGAGAGGGTGTGGAGAAAAGGAACCCTCTTACACTCTTGGTGGGAATGCAAACTAGTACAGCCACTATGGAGAAGAGGGTGGAGATTCCTTAAAAACTGGAAATAGAACTGCCATACGACCCAGCAATCCCACTGCTGGGCATCCACACCAAGGAAACCAAAATTGAAAGAGACACATGTGTCCAAATGCTCATTGCAGCACTGTTTACAATAGCCATGACATGGAAGCAACCTAAATGTGCATCAGTAGATGAATGGATAAGGAAATTGTGATACATATACACAATGGACTATTACTCAGCCATTAAAAAGAATGCATTTGAATCAGTTCTAATGAGGTGGATGAAACAGGAGCCTATTATACAGAGTGAAGTAAGTCAGAAAGAAAAACATCAATACAGTATACTAATGCATATATATGGAATTTAGAAAGATGGTAAAGATGACCCTATATGTGAGACAGCAAAAGAGACACAGATGTAAAGATCAGTCTTTTGGACTCTGTGGGAGAAGGTGAGGGTGGGATGATTTGAGAGGGTAGTGTTGAAACATCTATATTATCATTTGTGAAGGAGATCACTGCTCCAAGTTTGAGGCATGAGACAGGGTGCTGAGGGCTGGTGCACTGGGATGACCCTGGGGAATGAGATGGGGAGGGAGGTGGGAGGGGGGTTCTGGATGGGGAACACATGTGCACCCATGGCTGATTCATGCTGATGTTTGGTAAAAACCACTACAGTATTGTAAAGTAATTTGCCTCCATATAAAATAAATTAATTAATTTTCTAAAAAAAGAAAAAAAAATAACATGAAAGAAGCCTGAAAAAAAAAATAATTAGAGCTGCCCTGGTAGATGTGAAGTTGTATCTCTTGGGATTTTCATGTTGATTTCTCCAATGATTATTGATGTTGAACATCTTCTCTTGCACTCAGTGGCCATTTGTGTGGAGAGAGCAGTGGATCTGCATCATGAGAGACCCCCATGTGTGAACTAGGTGGCAAAGCCACATAGCCTCTTTGGACCTCGATTTCCAGGCACAATGAGTAGTTATTTAATCTGTGTTTATGCAGGGAAGGGACACAGAAAAAAAGAATTTGACTTGGATCTCCATGTGGAGAAACAGCCACTTTTACCTAGAGTGAAGGAAAAGAAACTCACGGAGGAATCCAGAGGGGCAGCTGAGATCCAGAGCTCAGAGGCTGGTCAGGTAATTCCACCTGGAGAGGACGTGGACACTTCCTTCCCTTTCCACCCTCAACAAGGTGGGTAAATTGAAGAAGTGCATGAACCCCTCCCTTCACTCCTTAGGAGTTGAAAGTGGCTGGGTTTTGTGAAATTTCCTTTGTTGACCTGAAACGCAAGGAGGAAGCTGCCTTGGCAGAACTAAGCACCTCAGGGTCCTCATTGTCCTTCTCCTTTCTGCCCTGGAAATTCCCACCACCTCTGCCCAAAAAACAGGGAATGGGGGTGTAAAGGGGCCAAGAGTCAGATCCTGAGCTAAGATTGGGACTAGCCAGACAGCAGGTGGTCTTGGGGACCCTGAGCCTGTGCAGGTCCTGTGTGGGGAGCAGAATGGGGGCAGGAAATCCTGAGGCATTAGGGGTAGGCAGCAAGCCAGTTGTGCTGCCCTGCAGTAGGTGCAGAGCTCATGGGTTTACTTCAATTGTTTGTTTGAAGGGTGGTTACACTGGGGAATAGATCTGGGTAAGGATGACTTCAGTTCTCCCTTGAAAAACTTCTGAATTTGTTAAGATGTTTTTCCTTAAAGAATAATCAAGCTTGAATTACATTTGTCGATGGAATGAACATTCTAATAAGACCATCTTCACAGTCTTGATCATTTTAGCCACCAAAATGCTGCAGGTTACTCAAGCTCCAAGAGACCATTGTTTCTAAAGACAATCTTTATTTGTATCAATCTCCCGCTTTCTAAACTCCATTAACACCTCTGTAAGGAACAAGGTACCAGGTGGACACAAGCCCAAATTTAATATCTGTCATCTCTGAGTGGAGGCATTATCTGTTACCTTCCTTTTCTTATCTGTGCTACTTGTGTTTCCTCTGCCTTGCTTAAGTCGCTTCAGTCGTGTGGGACTCTGTGCAACACGATGGACTGTAGCCCGCCAGGCTCCTCTGTCCATGGGATTCTTCAGACAAGGAGGCTGGAGTGGGTCACCACTTCCTTCTCCAAGTGATCTTCCCAACTCAGGGATCGAACTCCCGTCTCCTGCACTGAAGGCGAATTGTATACCGCTGAGCCACCGGGAAGCCCATGTCTCCTATTTAAAAGTTATTTCGCCAGAGGAGAATGTAACTTTCCACCACAGGAAAAATTAGTCAAGGCACCCGTCAGGCAGGAATAACCTGTTTGTCGCTGCGACTCTCAGACACAAAACATCCCCCGCACCAAGCCGGTGTGGACACCACCTGAGGTAACCCTGGGAAAAGGCGCTTAAGAGGTAGTGGCTCCCTAACAGGCCCTTGACAAAGAGCAGGAGGTGACCGGGCACAAGGAGCGTCTCCTCTTGGGACTCTGCCTCTCACTTGAGGAGGGATAATTCAAATAATAATAACCTCAAGCATATGAAGTATACAAACTTTTAACATCATTTGATATTGTACTTACTTAAACTTTTTTCCTCTAAATAGTTTTGCGACTGTCGAACGGTAAAATTTCCGTTTTTACCATTCCTTCACTTTCGTCGCTGGCGGCATGGACCCTACAAGGGAGACAAATGGGCTCTCGTGAGGTTTCCTGTCACCTTCCTAATCTCACCTCTCGCACTCGCACTCCTGGGACCAACTGAGGCTGTCTCAGCCCTCCCCTGGGCGGGGTCAACAGCTAGGAATCGGATTCCCAACCCCTCCTTCTTCAGCGCCCTACCTCCAGTGCGTCGCCAAGGAGACGCCCACGACGAGGGGCGAGGATCAACCCATCCCACCTCAGCACTCTACCTCCGTTGCGTCTCCGAGGAGACGCCCACGACGGTGGTGGTGGGGGGATGGGGTCATATTGACGAGGTAACGCGGGCGACGCTTTACGGCAGGGGTGAGCTGGGTCGCAGTCGAACCTCGCCAGCTATCGCGCGAAGCTCAGAGGGGACCGGTTCTTTCCCGCCGAAGCGTGGCCTTAGCCACTTTGGTCCACTCAGCCTCCTTTGTGTCTTTTCCCTGGGGCGACGCGGGGCGAGGCGGGGCCGGGACCGGCAGCCTTTCTGGCTGGAGGGACCCTCCCCATCTTCTAACGTCTGAGCAGCCTGTACCCTGCATGCAAGGTAGGCCAGTGTTGGCTGCAGCCCGGCCGGCCGGGGGAAGCGGAGACGGGCAGGGGGCGCCGCATGGGCCGGGCCGTGGTTTGGCGTTTAGGCTGGGCTGGGTGAGCGTGGGATTGTATTGCCGTGTGTGTTCTGTGCCCTCGCGCCAGCAGGGACAGGGTCCAAGTAGAGCCCCTCAGGCCTCCCGGTCGGTGGGCCTGGAAGCGGTTCCCAGTGGGCAGAGGGCGGGGCGGGCCGGAGGAGTGTGGGAGGCTCGCCAGCTGCTTCTCCCTTCCTCCCCATTTACGTGGCCGCCCTGGAGTCCCCTTCATCGAGTGAGATTGACGTGCTGACCACGGGGACTGGGCATCTCGGAATACAACCCTAGAGAAGTAACATTTCCTTTCATGAGTTTTTGACCTAAAAAAAAAATGTAGCTCCATTCTCACGTATCATTGAACCACGTGGAAGAATGTGCTGTGCTTAGTCGCTCAGTTGTGTCCGACTCTTTGCGACCCCATGGACTGTGCCTGCTAGTCTCCTCTGTCCATGGGATTCTACAGGCAAGAATACTGCAGTGGGTTGCCATGCCTTCCTCCAGGGGATCTTCCCAACCCAGGGATCAAACTGGGTCTCCCGCATTGCAGGCAGATTCTTTACCGACTGAGCCACCAGGGAAGGTAGGCAATCGAAATAAAAGGGTCAGGGATTTTCTTGTAAAAGACTGTACATTGTTTACAGTGGGATTATAAGCATTTCATGGGTAAAAAGGTTTTGGGGCCACTTGAGACAATTCTAGAGGTGAGGGAATGTCTGGTAATACAGGTGGAACATGGACCTGGATCCCCTCGCTGGTTGTGGATGGTGACGCCCAACTCAGCATACCGCTCAGGGGCCAGTTTCTTCCCACTGCGAGTGGGTCTGGATACCGTGTCATAGGGTACAGGAAGGGCCTCACGGGATCCTGTAGGGCATGGGACCCAGACTGTCTTTGGCAGTAGCAAAAGTAAACAAAAACTCAACTCCAAGCTGGATATAAAGTGCATGTGCATTTGTCTGGGTCTGGGACCAAGCCTTCATCAGGCAAAATTACACATCCTGTCTGCTGGATGTTCACCCCTAACAGGGTGGCCACCTCTTCCCATTAACAGCTTTGTGCATGGTGGCGAGGCACTGTGCCTCCACCGGGGCAATAGATCCTGGATCCCCAGTAGCCCTGAGACCCCAAGGTCTACACTGGGGGACCTTGCTCCTGCAGGATAGGTTAGGATCCCCTGACCAGAGGCCCTAGGGCAGTAGCTTCAGCTCCTTTTTCCTGAAAATAGCAGCTGCCTAGGCCACGCCCCTGAGGGCCTGCTGCCTTGGTATCCTTGGTGGGACTGCAAGCCCATACTCAACACCACTGCCTGTCCCTTCCACACCTGCTCTAGAGGGGTGCACCATGGCCAGGTTCTCCCAGAATCCTCTGTGTACTCCAAACCCTCCCTTCTTATCATCACAGGCCTTCCCCAGTGGGATCCAGAGGCAGGACCCAGGAGTTCAGTTTACTTCAGTCGCTCTTCGAGACTCCATGAACTGTAGCACACCAGGCCTCCCTGTCCATCACCAACTCCTGGAGACTGCACAAACTCATGTCCATTGAGCTGGTGATGCCATCCAACCATCGCATCCTCTGTTTTCCCCTTCTCCTCCTGCCTTTATATTTCTCAGCATCAGGGTCTTTTCCAGTGAGTCAGTTCTTCGAATCAAGTGGCCAAAGTATTAGAGTTTCAGCTTCAGCATCAATCCTTCCAATGAATATTCAGGACTGATTTCCTGTAAGACTGACCAAAGGACTAGGAGGCCAGGCTCAAAAAGTTTCCACTTGATGACACTCTTGCCCCAGAAATGCTATCCACACTCTGGAGCCTGGCCTCTCCCTCCACACTTTGCAGGTGAAAAAAGGCCCATGGGGGCCAAGTCTTCCAAGCCATCCACTGGAGTGTTGTGGGAAGAGATGTCTCCTCTTCTGCTCTGCAGTAAGAATGTACAGATAAGGAAAAGCAAAGGAAGCCATCCATCTCTGGGTCCATGTCCATAGCATTCTAAGAGATTCTGAGTCCAAATGGCCAGATCCCCATTTCCTGGTGACTGGGATGTGATGTATTCTGTCACTTTGTTATTACTGGTCAGGGTTAGGGCCAGAATTAACCTTGATGATTTACATAAGTAGTGGCTGGTTGAAGACCTATGCTACTTGGAATAAATCCAGGTTCTAGCCAGACATACAAAGGCTATGTTCCTGTAATATGGATCCTTATGGAATGGGTATAGAGATTGGTCCCTACACAACATTCTTACTTAAGTGGCTCCATTCTAACTTCTTTCTAGCTGGTGACTGAGAGTGCTGAACAAACCCCAAACTGTCATTTCTCCCTTGTGCCAGGACACTCATCCCTCGTGGTAATCAAAACAGTTGAATGTGGGAGAAGGTTTGTATATCTGTGGATTCAGGGCTAACAGGTTATTTATTTCAGGAGCCTCGGGGCCAATAGTTTAGGTAAGCAGAAAGGCTCATCATTGTGTTAAACCACAAGCTTCAGTCCCAGCAAATTACTGTATGGTGTAACTAAATGGTCACAGTGGGTTACATCACAGATGGTTTGCAGTGAAAAGTCCAGACCATCTTTATGTTTAGGCTTATTTCTTTTAAGAATAGGTAGTGACTGGCTGGATTTTTTTGTTTTTAATGGAACTAGAAAAAGACTGAAGTGTTTTTTGTCTTATTTCTCATATTTTTCATGCTGAATTCTTACTGAGGGAAAGTAATTTGCATTGAGGGAAAGGTATTCAACATATTTTCTTTCCTTTGCAGGTCGTGGTAAGAAAATCAAAGGGCTTGATCAACGGCTCATATATTGCCTTGTTGTGGACCCAGAGTGCAAGGACAGACGAAGCCAGACACTGACTTTACATTTTTGATAGGTAGGTAATACAGCCCTCAGTTGTACTTTGATTCTTCTACCCACTTCTGTACAGTAGGCTTCTCTCTCAAGAAACAACTCTCACAGAAATTCCTTGGGTCAGTGTCTGGTACTAGCACGTTCAGGTATACTTAGTTGCTACAGTTGTTCATCGTAATGACCAGAAGAGTTCTGCCTGGGGGATGCAAATATCAACAACCTTGATCCAAGAACCTTGAATTCAGTTTAAACTCAAACCTGAAAAAGACCAGTATTTTACTGGAGCCAATTTCACACCTCTGATAGGTATGGAATAGAACTCCCAGGTGTACTTTGTGTTTTAGTCCTTTGTCTTCTGCAAATATTACTTTCTGAACTGTTTTAGTCCAGTGTATACTGGTGCCATGGAGATGTGTTCTTAATGCCAAGACTGAGCAAAGGAAGCATTATTTCAGTAACCTGAGACCTCTTAAACCTATCAAACCAGCCTTCCTGCATAAGGGCAAGGATCCCCAGGCAAGAAGCTCTGGGGCAGGAGATTCAGCACCTTTTTCCTGAACATAGCCACTGCCGACACCATGCCCCCGAGGGCCTGACAGCCAGGGGCTCCTTGGTGGGGAAGCCAGGCCCCAGAACCTGTTGCTCCCACACCTGCTCTGGTGAGGTGGCAGGCTGCCAGGTTCGCTCAGGATCTTCGGAGTGCTGGAAACCCTCACTTCCTCCCGTCACAGGCCTTTCCCCCTCCTTCTCCCCCCCCCCCAACCGGCAGGATCCATAGGAAGGGCCTGCACGCCATAAACAAAAGGTTTCCACTTGATGGCACTGTTGGTCCAGAAATGCCAACCACCCTCTGTAGCTGGGCCTCTCGCTCCACCCTTTGCATGTTGAAAAAGGCACACGGTAGCCAAAAAAGCCTTCCAAACCCTCACAGCTAGGTTGGCTCCACTGGAATGTTGGGGGAAGAGGTGTTTCCTGTTTGAGGGGCTCTCCTGGGCAGTAAGCCCCTAGGAAAAAGGACATCCAGAGGAGCCGTCCAGCTCTGGGTCCAGGTCCACAGCAGTCTCTGAGACTCTGAGCTGTGTGGCTTGGCCACTGCTTCCTCGGGGGACCGGGATGTGATGGATTCTGTCACTTTGTTGTTACTGATCTGGATTAGGACCAGAATTACCTCGATGATTCACATATTAGGGTTTGGTTGAAAACCCTTGCCACTTGGAATAAATCCAGGTTCTAGCCGAGCATCATAGTGTGTGCTCGTGTAATAATGGATCCTTCTGGAACAGGTGTAGAGATTGGTCCCCACAGAGCATTCTTACTTAAGTGGCTCCGTCCACTTTGGTAACTTGTTTCTAGCTAGGTGACTGAGAGTGCTGAACAAACCCTAGATACGTCGTGTGTCCCTTGTGCCAGGACACTCATCCCACATGGGAATCAGTAGGTGGTAAGTGGGAGAACGTTTGTGTATCTGTGGAGGCAGGGCTAACAGGTTATTCATTTCACACACCTCAGGGCTGGTAGTTTAGGTAAGCAGGAAAGGTCATCAGCATGTTAAACCACAACCTCAGTCCCAGCAAGTGACTGTACAGGCGACTAAATGGTCACAGTGAGTTACATCACAGTGGGTTTGCAGTATAAAGTCCAGACCATCTGGACGTTTAGGCTGACTTCTCCTAAGGGTACGTAGTGCGGTTTGACTGTTTTTTTGTTTGTTTGTTTTCTGTTAATGGAACTAGGAAGTGCCTGGTGTGTGTTTTGTTTTGTTTCTTATATTTTTCAAGTTAATTCTTACTGAAGGATGTTGATCTGCATCTGTGGCAAAGGAATTCAATGGTATTTTCTTTCCTTTCCAGGTCGCGGCTTACTAAAATAATAAAAGAGTGTGATGAACGGCTCGTACGTTGCCTTGGTGTGGAGCCAGCGTTGAGGCATAGACGAAGAACAAACACTGATTCCACACTTCTCGTAGGTACATAATACAGCCCTGAGTGGTGCTTTGGTTCTATTACCCGCTTCTGTAGAGTAGGCACCTCTCTCAAGGCAGGTCCCTCACCAAATTTCTCGGGTTACTGTCTGGTGAGTAGCGTGTTCAGGTAGACTTAGTCACTACAAGCTGTATCATTGTAATGATCAGAAAAGTTTTCCCTGCTTGATTCAACTAAAACTGGAGCCCGGCAAGGGCCATTATTTTCCTGGAGCCTATTTCACACATCTGATGGGTGTCGAAGAAAACTCCCTGGTGTACTTTGTGTTTTACTCCTTTGCCTTTCAGAAAGATGATTTTCTGAAGTGTTTTAATCCAGTTTATACTGGTTCTGTGGAGGTATGTCCTTAATGCTAAGACTGAGCAAAGGCAGGGTTAGTTCAGCGACCTGAGTCCTTCTGAATCTATCAAAAGTAGCCTTCTTGCAGGATGGGCCAGGTGGCCAGGGGCAGGAGCTTCAGCGCCTTGTTCCTGAACATGGCCACTCCTGACGCCATGCCCCTGAGGGCCTGACAGCGAGGGGCTCCTTGGTGGGGTAGCCAGGCCCTGGAACACCACTACCTGTTGCTCCCACACCTGCTCTGATGAGGTGGCAGGCCGCCAGGTTCGCTCAGGATATTCGGAGTGTTGGAAACCCTCACTTCCTCCCGTCACAGGCCTTCCCCCGGCAGGATCCACAGGAAGGGCCTGCACGCCATGCTGAAAAAGTTTCCCCTTCATGGCACTGTTTTCCCAGAAATGCTATTGCCCTCTCCTGCTGGGCCATTCCCTCTGCCCTATGTTGGTGAAAAAAGGCTCTGGTTGTGCCCAAGAGCCTTCTAAGTGCTATAACGGGGCATTGCTCTGGATTGTTAAAGAGGTGTCTCCTCATTAGGGGGCTTCTTCTTGGCAGTAAGGTCATACCTTTGTGTATATCTAAAGCATCCTATCAACCTGTAGTTCATGTTCATAGCAGTCTAGGAGATTCAGAGTCCACACGGCCTGGATCCTCCGTTTTCTGGCGATCACTATGTGATATGTTCTGTCAGTTTGTTATTGGTCAAGTTTCAGGCCAGAATTCCCTTGATGATATAATAATTAGGCTTTGGTTGAAGGCCTTTGCCACTTGGAATAAATCCAGGTTGTAACCATGCATACAAAGTGTGTGCTTGTGTTACATGAATCCTTTTGGAATAGGTGTAGAGATGCCGTAATTATCATCACTATAGATGTCTGCATAGTTTTAGGAAATTTTAAAATATACTATATATTCAATATGTACCCATTTTTACCTCCTAAGGTTTCTGACAGTCTTAATTTCAAAGAGTTGCTGGTTATTTTTATGAAAGTACCCCTGTGGAGGTGTCGGTGGAGGACTCTTTGTGGTAGTCATAGTAAAGTGAAATATGCCCCTGACTTCATGGAAAAAATGACATCAACCCCAAATGTTAATGAAGTTGTTAATCAAGATGAACTCATTCATTGCCAGTAGGAATACAAAATATTCTAACCACTCTGTGTAATAAATGAAAACTTATTGTGGTCTATTTTGAAGGGTAGCTATCTTTGAGGAAAAAAGAAAATTTACTAGCACGCAAACAAAGGGAAAGTGGGATGCTCAGGGTTTCACGCTGGCTCCTTCTGGTGGTGAATTCAAAACATAAGGACAGTAATAAATGTGAGCAAAAGTGGAAATAAGTTGTTAGGAAAGGTCCAGCCCATAAAGAAGGAAATATACTTAGGAAACCTCTGGAAAGATTATTGATCTACCCCATAGTACTCAGCCATTGAGCAACTGGGGAAGGGACTTGAGTGCTAGAAAATAAATTGCTTGTTGTAACTGCCCTGGGTGTGCCTGCCCACCAGACACATCTTGCAAGACCTTCACTAAAGCCTTGCTTCCCACTGCACCTTGTGTCTCCAAGTCCATTCTTTTGGTTTGGGCCAGTGGGCTTTATTTCCCACACTTTGGAAGTTTGGCAATCACACAGAAACATGTACACAAATGTTTATAGTTTTTTTCATAATTTCCAAACCTTGTAAGCAACCAAGATGTCCTTGAGTTGGTGAATAGATGAACAAATATAGTGTGGAATAAAAGAAAGGAGCTATCAAGCTGCAAACGTACTTGGAGGAATCCTAAATGCACATTGCTAAGTTTAAGAAGCCAACTTGGGGGAAAAAAAAGTTTACTGATAAGGTTCCAACTGTATGACATTCAAGAAAAGGCAAAAACTGGGGACAGTTAAAAGATAAGTGGTTATCAAGGATTCCACGGAGGGATGGAGAGATGAATAGGTGGAACACAAGATTTTTTTTTTAGGACAATAAGAGTCTATCTAATGTACTATAAAGGTGGACACATATCATTATGTATTTGTCAAAACCTATAGAAGTGTGACACAAATATTGAACCCCAATATAAACTAGAGTTCATTACAAACTAGAGTTGTAACAAATGTGTAACACTGTCAGAAGCTGTTAAGAGGGAAAGCTGGAGTGTGGAGTAGGCAAACGGTCATATTCTCTGTACTTTCCACTCATTTCTCTGTAAACCTAAAACTACTAAAAATGTATTAAATTTAAAAAAATAATCTGACAGTTCCTTTCTTAACTGTATAACCTTGAAAAGAGGTTGCATTGTACAAAATACAAACTGGAATCTTTTTACAACCTTAATTGAGCATCCAAAATGAGATGCTCCCCAAAATCTGAGTGTTGAATGATATATGCTTTATGATGATTAACTGAAACACTTGTATAGAAAGTTACGAGAGTGAAGGTGAGAAGTTAAAATATGGGTGCTAGGTAGAAGACACCCATCTGAATAGGAGTTAAGAGTATGCCACCCCAAAACCTGCCTCTTTGTAATATTTTCAGGTAAAGGCCCCAACACATGAAAAGCTCCAAAAACAGCACAGGCTTTCCTTCTACAAAGGAAATTTCCAATTACAAGGGAAATTTTCATTTGTAAAATGTGTCTCTCCTTTAAAAGGAAGAGGAACTCTTATTTAACTTTGACCTCTAACACTGTGTGGGTGTACAATTATGATGATCTCTATACATATATCCTGCAAAGTGATTACCACAATAAGATTAGTTAATATCACCTCACATAGTTAGCTAAGATTTGCTGTTAGCGACTTTCAAGTGTACAGAAAATTCACTGTGCTGTACATTAAATCTCTAGCACTTATTCATCTCTTATAAGAAGAAATTTGTACTTTATGACCATTTTCACCTACTTCCCCTGTCCCTAGCAGATCCCACATACAAAGAAGTATATGATTTGTCTCTGACTTATTTCACATAGCATAATGCCTTTAAGATTTATCCATGTTGCTGCAAGTAGTAGAATTCCTTCTTTTCTGTGACTGAAGAGTAATTCATTGTATGTGTGTGTGTGTATCACACTGTCTTTGCTATTTTGTTGGAGGGGGGCACCACACAACTTGTGGGATCTTAGTTCTCTGACCAAGGATTGAATCTAGGCCCTTGGCAGTGAAAATGCAGAGTCCTAAACACTGGACTATTGGGGAAGTCCCTATATCACATTTTCTTTATCCATTCTCCCCACAGTAGACACCTACGTTGTTTCTGTGTTTTGGTTATTGTAAATAATGCTGCAGTGAACATGGGAGTGCAGGTATCTGTTCAAGATAATGGTTTCTTTTCTTTCAGATATATATCCAGAAGTGGGGGTTACTGATGAACACTCCCATGTTTACTTGGGCAGTACATATGTTAATAAACTTCTATTTGTTTTTCTCCTCATAATCTGTCTTTAGCCAGTCAAATTTATAGGGTTCTGGGTGTAGAACCCAGGATTTTTTTTTCCTCTTTTAAAAGGGACATTGATCTGGTGACTCCTGTCCCAGTTTTACCTAATCACTCTCTAAATAGGTTCAAACAAACCAGAATACTTATACTGAACACAGCTTAAGTCTAGCTACGTATAGATAATATTTCCATTTCTTTGTCCTTTCTTGCAAATGTCACCTCAAGTCAGACATTTTAGAAAGCTATATATATATATATATATATGCATCATTTATTTCTAAAAGTGATATACACTGCTAACTATATTTGTCTTTAGAGTCTGAAGTAAAAAGTATTCGTGGCTAAATATTCATTCCCAGAGCATATTTGAACATGAGAAGTCCATTGTGAACCTAAATAAGAAAATTGCTTGAATTCTCCTTTTGTCTAATATTTTCCTAGTCTAAAATAAATAAATATAAAATAAATAGACATAAAATAAACATGTCATTAGCACAAAAAAGCAAGAAATGTACATTAAAATGATGTATAACATAATCACATTTATTAAACAATGTATGCCAATATAAAGGGCAAAGTTCAGCAATGCAAAAGTACAAATATTTTTGCATCAACCTAATATTACAATTACAAATAATAACCTATTTCTCTTTCATATTACTGAGCCTACCCTGTGTTATAACCAGAATAATAATACAGAACAGGCATTTGACAGAACTAGTTTTCTTCCTATAAAGAAACTACAAATGAGTTTCTGCTGGAACCTTCTCAACAGAGATTTCAATAAGGTATAAACAAAGTTTCTTAACTAGAAGGGGCTATATAACAAAGTACATTTCACATGCGAAGTTTCATATCGTTCTTCAGATATTCCAGCATAGAAAGACAGAAGATATTTCCTTCAGCAACTCAGGGGATAAACAAGATCATCTCAAAATCCTTCCTAGCTCTAAGGTGTAAGGTGTTGTCACTCAGTCGTGTCCGACTCTTTGTGACCCCATGGACTGTAGCCTACCAGGCTCCTCCATCTATGGGATTTTCCAGGCAAGAGTACTGGAGTGGGTTGGCATTTCCTTCTCCAGGGGATCTTCCCGACCCAGGGATTGAACCCGGGTCTCCTGCATTGAAAGCAGATGCTTTACCCTCTAAGCCACCAGGGAAGCTAGCTCTAGGGTTTGTGAAAATATCATGCTATTTTGATAGATTTAAAAGGTTTCAGGTTACTGAAGTAACCCTGTCTTTGCTCACTCAGTTCAGTTCAGTTCAGTCGCTCAGTCGTGTCCGACTCTTTGCAACCCCATGAACCGCAGCACACCAGGCCTCCCTGTCCATCACCAACTGCCAGAGTCCACCTAAACCCTTTTCCATTGAGTCGGTGATGCCATCCAACCATCTCATCCTCTGTCGTCCCCTTCTCCTCCTGCCCTCAATCTTTATCAGCATCAGGGTCTTTTCAAATGAGTCAGCTCTTCGCATCAGGTGGCCAAAGTATTGGAGTTTCAGCTTCAACATCAGTCCTTCCAATGAACACCCAGGGCTGATCTCCTTCAGGATGGACTGGTTGTATCTCCTTGCAGTCCAAGGGACTCTCAAGAGTCTTCTCCAACACCACAGTTCAAAAGCATCAATTCCTCATTCAGTACTCAGCTTTCTTTATAGTCCAACTCTCACATCCATACATGACTACCGGAAAAACCATAGCTTTAACTAGACGGACCTTTGTTGACAAAGTAATGTCTCTGCTTTTTAATATGCTGTCTAGGTTGGTCATAACTTTCCTTCCAAGGAGTAAGCATCTTTTAATTTCATGGCTGCAGTCACCATCTGCAGTGATTTTGGAGCCCAGAAAAATAAATTCAGCCACTGTTTCCACTGTTTCCTCATCTATTTGCCATGAAGTGATGGGATTGGATGCCATGATCTTAGTTTTCTGAATGTTGAGCTTTAAACCAACTTTTTCACTCTCCTCTTTCACTTTTATCATGAGGCTCTTTAGTTATTCTTCAATTTCTGCCATAAGAGTGGTATCATCTTCATATCTGAGGTTATTGATATTTCTCCCAGCAATCTTGATTCCAGCTTGTGCTTCTTCCAGTCCAGCGTTTCTCATGATGTACTCTCCATATAAGTTAAATAAGCAGGGTGACAATGTACAGCCTTGACGTACTCCTTTTCCTATTTGGAACCAGTCTGTTGTTCCATGTCCAGTTCTAACTGTTGCTTCTTGACCTGCATACAGGTTTCTCAAGAGGCAGGTCAGGTGGTCTGGTATTCCCATCTCTTTAAGAATTTTCCACAGTTTATTCTGATTCACACAGTCAAAGCCTTTGCTCACTAATAGTATTAATAACGCATTTCCATGGCACCAGTATAAATTCATTTAGAACACTTAGGAAACTCATCTTTGTAAAAGGGAAAGGAGTAAAACAAAGTACACATGGGAGTTCTGTTGCATACCTATCAGATGTGTGAAGTTAGATCCAGTAAACTAATGGCCTTTCTGGGCTTGAGTTTTAAACTGAGTTCAGGGGTGTTGGAACTTATAAATAGGTTGATATGTGAATTGCACAGGCAGAACTCTTCTCATCATTACAGTGAACAACTATAGTAACCAAGAATACCTGAAAGATTGAAGGCAGGAGGAGAAGGGGACAACAGAGGATGAGATGGTTGAATAGCATCACAAACACAATGGACAGGAGGAGTTTGAGCAAGCTCTGAGAGATAGAGAAGGATAGGGAAGCCTGGTGGGCTGCAGTCCATTGGGTCACAAAGAGTTGGACAGGAATGAGCAGAAGTACCAGAACACACTACTATCCAGACACTGACCAAAGGAAATTCAGAGAGAGACCTGCCTTGAGAGAGGAGCCTACTGTACAGAAGGGACAATAGAATCAAAACACAACTGAGGGCTGTATTAAATACCCATCAGAAGTGTGAAGTCAGTGTCTGCTCTTCATCTGTTTGTACTTTGGGACCACACCAAGGCTAAATGAGCTGTTGATAACGCCCTTTGATTTTCTGACTGAACCTAGAAAGAAAGAAAATACTGTTGAATACATTTGCCACAGGTGCAAATTAACTTCCCTCAGAAGGAATTCAGCAAGAAAAGCAAGAAATAAAATAACACACCAGTCTTCTAGTTCCAGTAAAAGAAAAATCCAGCCAGCAACTACCTATCCTTAGGAGAAATAAGCCTAAAGGTACAGATGGGCTGGACTTTATACTGCAAACCCATTGTGATGTAACCCACTGTGACCATTTAGTCACTTCAAAGAGTAACCTCTTCCGGCAAGGCTCCAGTAGAGCCAAGCCTCTTGTAGGGCTTGGTAGGTTCTTGGGCCTCCAAGTGCCTTTTTTGACCCACAAAGGGTGGAGGGAGAGAGAATGCTAGAGATAATGGTAGCATTTCTGGAGCAATAGTGCCATCAAGTGGATGCATTTGAACATGGCCTCCCACCCCTGCCTGTGGTCCTGCTAGGAAAGGCCTGTGAGGGGTGGAAAGAAGGTACCAGAACACTCAGAGGATTCTGGGCAAACCTCCCTGTGGGACACGCCTCCAGAGCAGGTGTGGAAGGGACAGGTCATCCTGCCTGGGCCCAGGATGGCACACCAAAGAATCTATGACTGTAAAACCACTGGGGGCATGGCCTTGGCAATTGCCATGTTCAAGAACAAGGAGCTGAAGCTCCAGTTCCTAGTATTGTAAGTCCCCACTTTCTGAGACTATGTGACCTAAGTGATCCAGACTTTTCAAGGAGCAATCTGAGTTTCAGAAGCAGAAGGAGCAGGAGGTTGTATAAAATTTTAACTTTTCCTCTTAACACTACTTAGGAGAAATAAGCCTAAATGCAGAGATAGTCTTGACTTTGTACTGCAAAGCTATTGTGATGTAACTCACTGTGACCATTTAGTCACTTCATAGAGTACTTTGCTGGGACTGAGGCTTGTGCACAAACACTGATGAGCCTTTCTGCTTACCTAAGTTACTGGCCTTGAGGTTACTAAAATAAATAAACTGTTAGCCCTGCATCCACAGATACAGAAACTTTCTCCCAGTTACAATTTACTGAGAACTTCCAAATGTTCAAGCTGGATTTAGAAAAGACAGAGGAACCAGAGATCAAATTGCCAACATCTGCTGGATCACTGAAAAAGCAAGAGGGTTCCAGAAAAACTACTTTTGCTTTACTGACTACTCCAAAGCCTCTGACTGTGTGGATCACAACGAACTGTGGAAAATTCTTAAAGAGATGGGAATACCAGACCACCTGACCTGCCTCCTGAGAAATCTGTATGCAGATCAAGAAGCAACAGTTAGAATTGTACATAGAATACAGACTGGTTCCAAATCAGGAAAGAGTATGTCAAGGCTGTATATTGTCACCTTGCTTGTTTAACTTATATGCAGAGTACATCATGTGAAATGCCAGGCTGGATGAAGCACAAGCTGGAGTCAAGATTGCCAGGACAAATATTAGTAACCTCAGATATGCAGATGATACCACCCTTATGGCAGAAAGTGAAGAAGAAGAACTAAAGAGCTTCTTGATGAAAGTGAAAGAGGAAAGTGAAAAAGTTGGCTTAAAACTCAACATTCAGAAAACTAAGGTCATGGCATCCGGTCACATCACGTCATGGCAAATAGATGGGGGAAACAATGGAAACAGTGACTATTCTTTTGGGCTCCAAAATCACTGCAGATGGTGACTGCAGCAATTAAATTAAAAGACGCTTGCTCCTGGGAAGAAAAGCTATGACCAACCTAGACAGCATATTAAAAAGCAGAGACATTACTTTGCCAACAAAGGTCCATCTAGTCAAAGCTATGGTTTTTCCAGTAGTCATGTATGGATGTTTTAGTTGCA
Organism: Capra hircus; assembly: GCF_001704415.2. NCBI lineage: Eukaryota > Metazoa > Chordata > Mammalia > Artiodactyla > Bovidae > Capra > Capra hircus. The sequence continues at coordinate 28,654,697 of NW_017189517.1, forward strand.
CTATAAGGAAAGCTGAGCACCAAATAATTGATGCTTTTGAACTGTGGTATTGGAAAAGACTTTTGAGAGTCTTCTCAAGGAGACCAACAAGGAGCAAGGAGATCCAACCAATCCATCCTAAAGGAAATCAGTCCTGAATATTCATTGGAAGGACTGATGCTGAACCTGAAACTCTAATACTTTGGCCACCTGATGCGAAGAACAGACTCACTGGAAAAGACCCTGATGCTGGGAAAGCTTGAAGGCAGGGGGAGAAGGGGATGACAGGATGAGATGGTTGGATGGCATCACTAACACGATGGACATGAGTTTGAGCAAGCTCCAGGAGTTGATGGACAGTGAAGTCTGGCATGCTGCAATCCATGGGGTCACAAAGAGTTGGACACGACTGAGCAACTGAACTGAACTGATGAGGGATGAGTGCCCTCACACAAGGGACATGTGATTTTTGGGGGTTTGTTCTTCACTCTCATTCAGTCACCTAGCTAGAAACAAGTTCCAAAACTAGATGGAGTCACTTAAGTAAGAATGCTCCTTAGGGACCAATCTTTACTCATATTCCAAAATGATCCATTATTACAGAAGCAACACTGTGTGTGCATGGCTGGAACCTGGATTTATTTGAAGTGGCAAGGGTCTTCAACCAATCCCTAGTAGGTGAATCATCAAGGTACTTCTGGCCCTAGCCCTGACCAATAATAACAAAGTTGACAGAATACATCACATCCTGGTTCCCAGGAAAGAGGGGCCTGGCCACATGACTCAGAAAATCCTAGAGTGTTGTGGACATGTAACCAGAGATGGAGGGCTCCTCTAAATGTCCTTTTCAGTGTTATTACCACCAAGGAGAAGATCCCAAAGGAGGACACACCTCTTCTCCCAGCACTCCACTGGAGCTAACATAGTTTGGAGGGTTTGGAAGGTTCTTTGGCCACCATGGGCCTTTTTTGATACACATAGGGTGGAGAGAGAGGCCCAGCTCCAGAGGGTGACTGGCATTTCTGGCGCAAGAGTGCCATCAGGCAGAAGCTTTTGGAGCATGGCGTCAGTCCCTTCCTGTGGATCCTACTGAGGAAGACCTGTGAGGAGAGGAAGGGAGGGTTTGGGTCACTCAGAGGATTCTGGGCAAACCTGGCTGCCTGGCACCCCACCAGAGTAGGTGTGGAAGCAAGAGATAGAGGTGTTCTGGGGTCTCGCTTGCCCACCAAGGAGCCCCTGGCTGCCAGGCCTTCAGGGGTGTGGCCTCGACAGTAGCCATATTCAGGAACAAGGAGTTGAAGCTCCTGCCCCAGGGCCTCTGGCTAGGGAATCCTTGCCCTTCATGCAGGAAGGCTACTTTGATAGCTTTAAAAGGTCTCAGGTTACTGAAGTAACCTTGCCTTTTCTTAGTGTTAGCATTAACAACACACCTCCGTGCCACCAGTATAAACACCATTAAAACACTTCAGAAAATCATCTTTGTAAAAGGCAAAGGAGTAAAACACAAAGTACACCTGGGAGTTTTTTTCCGTACCTATCAGATGTCTGAAATCAGCACCAGTAAAATATTGGCCTTTTCTTGGCTTTGAGTTTTAACTGAGTTCAGGACTGTTGGAACTTACGAATAGTTTGATATCTGAACCCCACAGGCAGAACTCCTCTGATCATTAATATGAACAACTATAGCAACTAAGTATATCTGAAAATGCGACTAACCAGACACTAACCTGAGGAAATTGGGTAAGACACTTGCCTTGAGAGAGGAGCCTACTCTACAGAAGGAGGAAACAATTAAAGCACAACTGAGGACTGTATGACATACCTATCAGAAGTGTGAGGTCAGTGTCTGCTCTTCGTCTGTGCTCTCGGGTCCACACCAATATAATGTACGAGCTGTTGATCACATGCTTTGATTTTATTACCAAACTGGTTCCTGAAAAGCAAAGAAAATACTGTTGAATACCTTTGCCACTCATGCAGATCAATATCCTTCATGAAACATGAAGAACATAAAAAACATAAGAACTAAAACATAACACCACACCAGTCTTCTTGTTTCATTAAAAAAAGAAAGATCCAGCCACACTACCTACCCTTGCTGCTGCTGCTGCTGCTAAGTCGCTTCAGTCATGTCCGACTCTGTGCAACCCCATAGACGGCAGCCCACCAAGCTCCCCTGTTCCTGGGATTCTCCAGGCAAGAACACTGGAATGGGTTGCCATTTCCTTCTCCAATGCATGAAATTGAAAAGCGAAAGTGAAGCCGCTCAGTTGTGGCCAACTCTTCGCAATCCCATGGACTGCAGCCTACCAGGCTCCTCCATCCATGGGATTTTCCAGGCAAGAGTACTGGAGTGGGGTGCCATCGCCTTTTCCACTACCTACCCTTAGGAGAAGTAAATGTACAGATGGCCTGGACTTTATACCGTAAAGCCATTGTGATGTAACCCACTGTGACCATTTACTCATTTGCTAGAGTACTTTGCTGGGTTTGAGGGGTGTAGTTTAACACAATGAGCCTTTTTGCTTACCTGAAATAGTAGCCCTGAAGTTCCTGAAATAAATAACCTGTTAGCCCTGCATCCACAGATACACATTCTCCCACTTTTAATTTATTGATTCCCATGAGGGATGAATGTCCTGGTACAAGGGACAAATGACAGTTTGGGGTTTGTTCAGCACTCTCAGTCACGTAGCTAGAAACAAGTTAGAAAACACGACAGAGCCACTAAAGAGTCTCTGTAGGGACCAATCTCTACACATATTCCAAAAGGATCCATATTACAGGAGCACACCCTCTGTATGCATGGCTAGAACCTGGATTCATTCCAAGAAGCATAGGTCTTCAACAAACCACTAATTATGTAAATCATCAAGGGAATTCTGGCCCTAATCCTGACCAATAATAATAAAGTGACAGAATCCATCACATCCCAGTCTCCAGGAAATGGGGATCAGGCCATGTGGACTCAGAATCCCCTAGAGCACTGTGGACATGGACCCAGAGATGGATGGCTTCCTTTGCATGTCCTTTTGTTGTAGCCAAACGCTCTGGGAAGCAGTCATTCAGAAGGACAACGTGGATAGCAGAGTGCAGTTTATCACAACGGCAGGTCTGAGGCAGAGTTTCCTCTTTAGTGAGGGACCCTGACCAATTTTTGTGAAAACCTTATATACCCTAAGTGTATGTGCACAAGCCCACATCCCCAAGTTCCTCAATCCTACTCTGGAAAATGTCAAAGGGAGATACAATCAAGTTACAGTCATAATTCATAATCAGAAGGGTCAGCTGGTTATATATTGTAGCCTACATCAATGGGTGCCATAAAGATTACAAAAGTGACTGACTACATAGGGGCTTATTACATTCTTTCTGGTGACAAGAAATCTTGGTATGGAATCTGGTGTTTATCAGTTCGGGAGGCCTGTTCGGCTGCACCTATGTTGTCTCCATGGCTACCAGGTATATTGTCCAGAGTTCACCGAGAATGCAAGAGGGAGTTTCCTTCTCAAGGTGGAGTCAGTGCAGCCTGTTCTTTCCTCTTTCACCTTTGGCTATGTTCTTACTCTCAAGGAGCAGCCTCCAAAGGAGGAGACACCTCTTTTCACAAAATTCCTGCGGACCACTTGGAAGACTCTTGGGCCTCCATGGGCCTTTTTTTCACCTGCAAAGTACAGAGGGAGAGGCCATGCTCCAGAGGGTGGATGGCATTTCTGCAGCAACAGTGCCATTGAAGAGGAAAGGTTAAAATTTTACATAACCTCCTACTCCTGCCTCTGTAACTCAGCTTGCTCCTTGCAAACTCTGGATCATGTAGGTCTCAGAAAGTGGGGACTCACAGTACTAGGAACTGAAGCTTATCTCACTCACCCTTGTCCTGCTGTTTGCAATCGCCCAGCCCCTGCAAACCCACAAACCCGCTTAAACATGCCTGTCCATGTATAAGAACTCTGTAACCCCTTTGTTCGGGGTTCAGAGCTTGGAATGTTAACTCCTCTGGGCCCACCGGCATAATAAACCTGAGTTCTCCAACTCTGCAAGTGTGGTGCTTGGTTTTTTGAGTACTGGTTTCTGCAACACCATCAAGTGGAAGATTTTTGAGCCTGGCCTCCAGGCCCTGGCTGTGGATCCTGCTGGGGAAGGCCTGTGAGGGGAGCAAGGGGGTGTCTGGAGCACTCAGAGGATTCTGGGCGAACTTGGCCGCCAGGCACCCCTCCAGAGCAGGTGTGGAAGCAACAGGCAGTGGTGTTCTGGGGCCTGGCTCTCCCATGGAGGAGCCCATGGCTGCCAGACCCTTGGGGGCTTGACCTCAGCAGCCGCCATATTCAGGAACAAGGAGCTGAAGCTCCAGCCGAGGGCCTGTGGCCAGGGGATCCTTGACGATCCTAAGGAGGGAGGTACACCAGTGGGGTCCCTGAGTCTCAGGGCCACTGGCGACCCAGGAACTGTTGGCCAGGCAGAGGCACTGTGCCTGGCCACCATGGAAAAGGCCAAAAGGGGAAGAGGTGGCCACCCTGTATACATTTGCTTGTGCCAAAGAGTCTGGGTCCCATGCCCCACAAGATCCCGTTAAGTCCTTCCTCTGCCTTATGACACAGAGTATCCAGACCCACTCATGGTGGGATGAAACTGGCCCCAGAGCAGTATGCTTAAGCTGAGTTGGGTGAAACCGTGCTCAGCCAGCGAGGGGATCCAGGTCTGTTTTCCTTGGCATTCTATTTCAGGAATGGAACTGTGAAACCAAGGAGCCCCTATTCCTGGCCCCCACTGCCCCACCATGGAGGACCCAGGTCCTCTTCTTGGGGAGGACTGCTGTGATTTTTCACGAGGGGCTCCGTGTTCTGCATGTGCAGACATTGGTCCTGGGCACAGGGGCACAAGGAGACCAGCTGTGCCAGCTGACCCATCAGATCCCATAGGCTGGTCAGGGCCCAGTCCTAAGGGAGACTCTGCCCACATAACCTCACCTGACAACATTTCAGGCAACTCAGTAGTGTGAAAGAAGGGGCATGGGGTGGGATTCAGCAACCTTCGAGGAGGGGTGAAAGTGAGGGGTATGTTTGAAAGAGGTAGTGTTCCCGCATGGAAATTTCCTTCCAGTTGGAAGCCACCCTGCCTCAGCCCTGTCCCTTACCACAAAACCACCCCACCCACCCCCACCCCTCAGACAGTCTAGAGCCAAGTAAAGGGCAAGCATGAGCTGCCCCAGAGCTTGCTCCAGAAGTGGCATTTTGGGTCAGCCAGGGACTAGAAGGCAGAGCCCTGTGCCCGGCAGGATGCACCAGGCTCCTGACCTTGGCAGACAAGCTGGAAGAGTGGTGGTCTTGAAAAAGAGGGAAGCAGGAGGCATTTCTCTCAGTCCAATAGAGGTGAGGTTCAGGCAGCTTCTCCAGACCTCTTCTTCTTGATGTCCTGCCTGGGCTGTGGGTGCAAGCACAGGGTTGAGACCTGGAGAGCCAGGGCTGAGTGGAAGGTAGGGCCTGCCCTCTTCTCGTCGCTGAACTGAGGCTCAGGGCCTTTTGAGGAGAAAGCTGAAGCCTGCAAAGATGTGGCCTGGGGATCCACTTGGATGGGCTCTTCTCTGCTCTCTGGGACGTGGCTCTGGGAGACCTGGGGACAAGACTGGCCAGAGACAGAATCCTGGACACCCTGGAAGATGACATTGCACCTGCCAATGAGATTCTTCAGCTTAGGACAAGGGCGCCTTCTGCGGTGCCTCCTGTGTCCGGCGAGTACTGTTGCCTTTGGAGGTTGACTGGGAGCTATCCTTGGGCCTCGGGTTCCTTTGGCACTGGGTAGCCAGGATCCACATGCCATCTGCACTGGACAGAAGGTCACTAGGCCTGCCTCCGCCCCTGATGGCAGCAGAACTCCAGTTGTCCAGGATGGTCTCTGCCTGGGCCACATAGCGGCCCAGAGAGAGGCTTCTGGGGCTCTGGGCCCACCCAGGCCCATCCTGCTCTGGCTCCCGGGGGAAAGGGGCCTGTGGGCCAATGTCTACAGCCCCACACTGGGTTCCTTCAGAGCAGCTTCCTCTGGTCCTGCCCAGACATGGTGGCCACCAGGGTCCATGGAGACTCCACTTCCTGTACCCCACAGGGCAGGCACCCTGGCCATGCCCCTTGTCCTGGTGGCGTCCCTGGAGCTTTCACGGCTCCACCCGGCCCTGGGGCCTGCTTCTTGCACCTCCCTGGCAGAGGGAGGTGCACTTCCCAGGGGCCACTGTCCCTTTTCCCTTCAATCCCTTATCAGTCCTCCCCAGGAAGGGACAGTACAGGGTTCGTGTATTTGGTAGATCCCTTGTCCTGTTGATGGCAGCATTGCTCCAGAAATGGCCACCTGCCCTTCCCCTTCCCTCACCCTAAGATGTCTCTCTTAGCCCTTTACTGAAGAAAAAAAGAAACACCAAGCCCTGTCCAACCTGGCCAAAGAGAGATGTCTCAACAGCATGGCCACTTCAGAGGGGCACTCCTCAAAGTCTGTCGCTCTAGTCTGTGGGGCCTGGTCTCCGTGGGGTCCTTTCAGTCAGCCCTCATCACAAAAGAGCGAAGACTCCCCATGCAGGCACCCAGCACTGGACCTGCAGCACTGTCTTTAGCACCTACATCTGCCTAAGATTTCGGGAAACATCCTGAGTGTGGGCACACAGATCGAGTCACACCTGGCCAGTGGCTGGAGAGCCCCATTCTCATGGGTCACAGAGGGACACAAAGGATGGCAGCCCAGAGGCAATGAACAGGTGTCAACAGCTGACGTCAACTTTCTTTGATTGGACAATGGATGGATGGCCACCAAGGACCTGGCTCTTCTCCTACAGGGGCCCAGGGAGATTCAGGTATGGATGGTGGCACACACGGGTCAGTCCAGAGTGGCCATGGGTACTGCCCCAGAGACCCCAGAGCAGGTCAGTCTTCCTACAACACCCAAAGTAAGTAAGGCCAGGGATGGGAGCCACCCAAGGAAGGGTGTGTGTCTATGTGTATGTGTGGTTATGGTTGGTAGGCCCCTGGCAACTCAGTGTGATTTACACTTGGATGTGTGTTGTGTGTGTGTGTGTACACTTGTGGTTGGTAGGCTCCTGCCAACTTAGTGTGGTTTACACTTCAAGTGACTAGGAGCCAGTGGGGACACACCTTGGTTTCTTTCGGCTGTCCTGGGGTATGTAGGGTAGGCACAAGCTCCTGCCCTTAAGTCCCCTCTCAACACCTGCCTCGTTGGGTACAGGGCAGGGGCTGCCATTGGAGGCACTGCCACCACCCCCTGTACCCACCCACACTGGCTGAAGGAACACACTCTGGATGCCAAGTGCTCCAGCTGGGAGGCTGTGGAAAGTGACTGGAGCTCTGGTCCACCACCGCCTCTAGAAGCACCTTGCATCTTCCTGTTTGATCGAACCGGCGTCACATGACATGAGCAGGTTCTCTCCTTTTCCCTCAATTTTCTCTGAGCATGTCTTCCTCTCTTTCTGTAACTATGAATGTCCTGCGCTTCTGGGTATTGGCCAAACTCTCAAGCTGAGAGGAAAGCTCAAAAGAGCCCCATCATGTTGGGCGGAGGTCTTCCGCAGCAAAGGTGAGCCTGGCTCAGGGGTGTTTTCTCTATTCCGACTGCAGCCTGTGCAGACGCAGACATGCAGCTGTCTGCCTGCAGCCTTTATTGCCCACAGATGGGATCCATGCCACGTAGGACGGGCAACTTCACATCTTGAGAGGGCTTTTCCTTTCCAGCACATGCAACTGGACAGGAGTTGTATGGCGACCCAGACCTGCGGGGCCCAATGCCTCCTGGTTCCCAGAGCAGAGCGCAGAGAGTATATGTATTCCATCCCTGTCCCTGGGCTGCCCTACAGGACAGCCAAGTGGGGTCGGGTGCAGGGGAGGGAAGGGAGAGTCAGTGGTCACAGCTGAAGGCTCCTTTTGCAGGTGGCATGGCTGCTTCTTTCCTCCTGCCTAGAGACTAGAACCTAGTCCAAGGAGCTGACTCAACACCCAAATCTTCCCGTGAAGGGCTCTTGGAATGGCCAAATGGGTTCCTCTTGAAGGCAGACGTGCCCCAGAAATGTCACTCTGCCCTTTCTGGGACCCTGCCTCTGCCCTTTCCTAACTACAAAATGTAGCCAGGCTGCCGACCAGTGTCTGACACGTTGCTAAATCATGGTGCCACACCCTCACCAGCCCACCTGGAGAGGCCTGCAAATACGCTGAGCCACAGCAGGAGGCATCTTCCTCATGGCAAGACTGTTTCAAGAGGAGACAAGAGGAAGAAGGAAGAAACAGAGACGGAAAGAAAACACCTCCAGTTGCTGGTGACGCGCACACACACTCAGGCCACATTTCCACACTGAGGAAGGGAAGTACATCTCCTAGAGGCTTCACACTTTCACATTCCTCGCTTTGTCCAGAGGCAGACTTGGGGAGCACAAGGAGATAGACCTACCACCACCAACCCCCCCACCAATGTTCCAAACCTCCATGCCACCCAGCCGGGACGCACCTTCTTAATAATCCTGCAAGAGTGGATTCCCAAGGCATACCTTGCTTGGCAGAGGGCCACAGTGGAGAGACTGGGCCTAAGAGTCATCAGGAGAGGATGCAACGAATAAGTGTAAAGGGCTCTACTCAAAGCAACAGAGACCCAAAGCTCAAGAGGCCTGGCTCTCCTTAAAGGATCTCCAACCCCGACCCCTATGTCGGGCTGGGCTGGGACTGCTGCTGCTTGTGAGTGAGCACAGTGAACACGTCCCAGGCGGCTGGCTTCATGGAGGCTGGAGCTCAAACCAAGTCCTGGTGCAGCTACCAGAGGCCCAGGCCCAATCCTTTTCCACTCCCCCCAGGCCCGCAGGATGCTGACTGCAACTTCTATGTACCCATCGCCTAGGGTAATGCTACACAGATGATCTAGATGCTCACCCATGTGTCTCCTTCTTCCAGCTCCTCAATCAGGCCCTGACTCGAGAGCCTTTTCAATTGTGGCTGAGAATTTTGGCACAGTACACCGGTGTCCCCATGCAGCAGCCCTACCTGCAGTCCCTCCTTGAGGCTTGCTGAACCAGCATCACTGACTTTCTCCTATGATGAAACAGATTATTTTGGAAGAGGGTAGGGAAGTACTCTTGCCTGGAAAATCCCATGGATGGTAGGCTGTAGTCCATGGAGTCGCTAAGAGTTGGACAGGACTGAGTGACTGCACTTTCACTTTTCACTTTCATGCACTGGAGAAGGAAATGGCAGCCCACTCCAGTGTTCTTGCCTGGAGAATCCCAGGGACGGGGGAGCCTGGTGGGCTGCCATCTATGGGGTCGCACAGAGTTGGACATGACTGAAGTGATTTAGCAGCAGCAGCAGGAAAGTGAACAAAGAGCACTCACTCACCCAACACTAGCGCCCAGAGATGACTGATGTACCGATTTCCCTCCTCATCCTCTCCTTCACTCTGACTCCTCTGCAATGAAAAGAGCCAAACGCCCTTCACTCAGTGTGGGACCAACCTGATGCAGCTTATTAACAAGGCGCCCTGCATACACCCCTGTCCAGGCAACCTCGAGAGTATCTTTGATTACTATTCATACCAGCACCCTGGGTCAACCAAAGCTTCTGAATAAAGCACAAGTGTGAAAAGCCATCTCCACCCATCCTTCGGAAATTGCACAGGTGCCATCCCAGGCCATGAGACAGAAGCAGTTCATACAGAAAGAAGCATGTTGGGTGAAACCCTTGATGGTACCTTCCCCCACAGTCTCTTTTCAGTGGGAACCACAGCTACTGCCATGGCATTTACAGGCACTCTCAGCTCTGCACCCATGGGACTATGCTGGGATACCAACAGACATCTTGCGTGAGTCCTCCACAAGTGACCAGCAGCTCCTATGAGACACAGGTATATGGGCACTGACGCATTTCCTGTCTTGCTGCACACAGATCCATCATATTGACTTTTCGGGGATAAGGGCATGTGCTCTGGGATGTGGCCAAGTGATCATTCACCCTTGTGTTCTCCTCTGGGCGGATGCTGATGCTAGAAAATGAATCCGGTCACCCACAGTGGCATTCCAGCAACCACGACTCTGTGGCTCACCCCTTGTAGCCAGTTCTGTGAAAGACAGAAGATGGGAGGAAGGAACAAGAAGGGAGGCCCCCTCATCCAAAGGGAAGGGACACGTGAAATACCCCGTGCTCCTACCGCCAAGCACAAACAAGGGCACCTGACCCTGGGCAAGTGTCAGAAAAGAAATGGAGGGGACCAACCAGCACAGGACGCAGCCTCTTCACACAACATGCCCAGGCCAGAGGAACCTATAATGCTGTGAGAACAGACATACCAAGAGGGTACACATCACTACATGAGCCTGCTACAGCCTGAGAGCAGGCAAAATGAATGCAGCCCTCTGCGTTCCCTTGCTTTAACCTCTGGCCGGGGCAGAACCTGCCTTGATTATTTCCCTCCATTTTTCCGCACGCACAGTTTGTAAGGAGGGTATGCCCTTTTGTGTCTCGGTCACAGTGCATACGGCCTCTCCTCCGTCCACACCCATTTACGACACTGTGTTGGTGGGACTTTGTACTGATGGTCGCAGGGACCACAATTCTGCACTCTCGTGGTGGCACTTGCAAGATGTGGTATACACAGTCTTTGTAGTCCATGTTGGCCCACTGTTCGGCATTTGTCGCATGAATAATTTGCAAGTCTGAGGTTGGCATCTTTCAATGTGTTTATTAGCCCATCTTCTGTCGTCTTTGGAGACAAGTCCTTGTCTTGGTAGGGATTCACTTTGGTCTCGCCACTTTTGATTTGTCATTTTTCTGGTATTGAGCTGCATGAGCTGCCTTGGTTCGTATCTGTGAGAAATTAATGCTTGGTCGGCCGTTTCATTCGGCTATCATTTCCTTCCTGATTCCTGAAAGCTGCCTTTTCACCTTGCTTATAGTTTTTGTGTGCTTGCTGCAAAGAAGTTCTATTATAGAACGTTTGTGTTGAGCCACCATTTGTTTATTCTTTGGGTGTTATGTCCATTACTCCCTACTCCTGGGAGGTGATCATAGAGATCTTTCTATGATTTATGTCAGAGAGTGTCTGCCTGTTTGTCCGTACTACAAGATTCGAGGCTATATGCTTATTCTTGGACCACTTGACATTTGTAATAGATCCATTTGAGTATCCTAGTTAGAGTTGTTACATTATTTGGGTGTAGATCGGTGTTAGGAACGCTCTCAGCTAGTGAGTTCACTCTTTTTTACACTGGGAGTCTTGCTATAAAGTCATGTCTGGTAGTTTATAAGAGAGTTTATTTAATTGAAGCTAACATTGATGACTCTTTCTTAACACACCCGTTGAGTGGTTCTTTGCCAGTAGCATTCTGATGAATATAGTCAGCATCAGTATCCGAGTGTGTGACCAGATGTCTCCTCCCATTCGCGTGCGCACTTCGAGAAGGCTGCGTATCTCGCCTGTCGCTCTCCTAACCCCTTCCCCTCCCGAGATGCCCATTCCTTTCTCGGCACCAAGTAGGCTATTCCCAGCTGCAGCGACGCAGGCCCTCTGCACGAACCACAGGGGCTGTGTCCCACGTTCCGTGCTCATGCATCAAACTGGACATGGCGATCGTTTCACCATATAAATACATGTTTCGAATTGTGTTATGTCAGCTGGATCGCTCAGATGCATTGCGGCCAGCCCTACTTCAAAGTCGAGGCAGTGGCAGGCGCGTATACAATCCACCACGATTGCAGCCCCTAGAGAGAACATGGTGTACTATTAGAGTAGCTGATCGCGTACTCTTTTTGCTGTCTCTCGGGCAGTGAGGAACGTCTGGGAACATTGATTACGTGACAACATGACCCTTTTAAAATTTTCCACTATTATTGATAAGTCTGCTACTCAAGTATGCTCTATTCCTCTGTGGTGGTAGAGGGTGCATCTTTCTTTTCTGGCTTACTCACTCTGTTATTGAAGATGGTAGACTCGCGCAGCTGGGAAGTTATCGCTATGGGAATCTCACCTTTCATTACAATCCGGAACTACTCAGTTGTAGTCTCCTTTACATGGACTGAGTAAGCAATGATGCACATTGTGATAGAGTAGATTTACCGCTACTCGCTATGAGGGGGAAAAGGGGCTCCTCTGGATGCTACGGGCTTCTCATGCCGTGACTCATCTCCTTGCCGGATTGTGACTCATCTAAGTGCCCTTCATGTCCCTAGGTATTGTACAGCAGTGCTGGTGATGAGTGAGACTGGGTGACAATTGGGTCTTATAGTTTTTCAATGCTGAGTTCCTGCACGTAGTAGTCATTTGTCCCTTCGAAGTGGGATTGCTGTGATTTGGCACTGAGGCCGATTAGGTGTATTTTCAACAGAGTATTTACCCAGGTATACTCTCACAGGCATAGGTCTTCTCGCCAAGAGAGTGTGGCTGTTACAAGGCGTGCAGTGACTCTCATCCGACCACTAGCTATAGAGATAGCACTTCAGGGTTCGCACGATTAGTTGAGCGTCCACAGCCCACATCTCGCCTGGGAGGGGAGAACACTCATCTCAGCATGTTTGTTTGTGAGTATTTTTGGATAGCAGGCCAGTTCTACCAATCGTGAGATGGTAGCTCCTCATTGTGGCTTTGATTTGCATTTCCTAATATGAGTGATATTGAGCATCTTTTCATGTGTTTGTTAGCCATCTGGATGTCTTCTATGAAGAAATGTCTGTTTAGTTCTCTTGGTCGCTTCATTTTGATTGGGTCATTTATTTTTCTAGAATTGAGCGAATAAGGAGCTCCTTGTATATACTTGTGAGATTAATTCTTTGTCAGTTGCATCATTTGGCTATTATTTTATCATTTCTGAGGCTGGTCTTGTTCACGCTTGCTTATAGTTTCCTTTGTTTTGTGCAACAAGCTTTTAAGTTTAATTAGGTCCATTTGTTTATTTTTGCTTTATTTCGCAATATTCTGGGAGGTGAGACATAGAGCATCTCGTGCTGTGATTTATGTCAGAAAGTGTTTTCCTCCTATGTTGTCCTACTTAGGAGTTTTTATAGTTTCTGGTCTTATGTTTAGATTCTTTAATCCATTTTGAGTTTATTGTTGTGTATGCATTAAAAGTGCACTATAGTTTCATTATTTTACTAAGTGTGAGGTTTGACCAGTTTGTTCCCAGCACGGACAACTTGTTATATGAGAGATTTGTCTTTTCTGCATTGTATATTTCTGCTCCTTTGTCAAAGATAGGTGTCCATAGGTGTCGGAATTTGGATCTCTTCTAGTAAGGCTTTTCTATTTGTTGTTTCCATTGATCTAGATTTCTGTCTTTTGCCAGTAGTACTAGTTATGACTGTGAGCTTGAATGCTTGTTGTAGTATAACTTGAAGTCAGGCAGGTTTGATTTTCTCCAATTCTAACTACTCTTCTTCTTCAAGATTGCTTTGGCTATTCGAGTTTTGTTGTATTTCCCATACAAATTGTGAATTGATTTGTTCTAGTTCTGTGAAAAATTACATTGTAGCTTGATAAGGATATTGCACTGAATCTATGATTACTTTGGGTAGTATACTCATTTTTCACTATATTGATTTTTCCAATCCCACAAACATGGTGTATTTCTCCATCTGTTTGTGTCCTCTTTTTTCTTTCACTCAGTGTCTTATAGTTTTCTATATATATGAGGTCTTTTGTTTCTTTAGGTAGAAATATTCCTAAGTATTTTATCTTTTTTTGGTAATGGTGAATGGAATATGTTTCCTTAATTTGTCTGTTGTTTGTACTCATTGTTAGTGTATATGGGAATGCAAGGGATTTCTGTGTGTGTTAATTTTATACCTGCAATCTTTACTATATTCATTGATAGCTCTAGTAATTTTCACGTGGAGTCTTTAGTGTTTTCTATGTAAGGTTTCATATGCCATCTGCAAACAGTGAAATTTTACTTCTTCTTTTTCCAGTCTGGATTCCTTTTATTTCTTTTTCAGCTCTAATTGCTGTGGCAAACTTCCAAAACTATGTTGAATAGTAGTGGTGAAAGTGGGACCCCTTGTCTTGTTCTGACTTTACGGGAAATGCTTTCAATTTTCAGCGCATTGAGGATAATGTTTGCTGTGGGTTTGTCATATATAGCTTTTAATTATGTTGAGAGTATGTTCTTCTATTCCTGCTTTCTGGAGAGTTTTTAATCAGCAAATGATGTTGAATTTTGTCAAAGTTTCTCTGCATCTATTGTGATAATCATATGGTTTTTTATCTTTCAATTTGTTATTATGGTGTATTATATTGATTGATTTGCAGATATTTAAGAATCCTTGCATCCCTGGGATAAAGCCCATTTTGTCATGAATGTATGATCTTCATATTTTGTTGGGATTCTGTTTGGCTAGAATTTTGTTAGGATTTTGGCATCTATGTTCATCAGCGATATTGGCCTATAATTTTCTTTTTTGTGGCATCTTTGTCTGGTATGGTATTCAGGTGATGGTGGCCTCATAGAAATGAGTTTGAAGTTACCTTCCTCTGCAATTTTCTGGAAGAGTTTGAGTAAGATAGTGTTAGCTATTCTCTAAATTTTGCTAGAACCGGCTGTGAAGGGGTATGGTCCTGGCTTTTGTTTGCTGAAGATTTTCTAATTACAGTTTCAATTTCCATGCTTGTGATGGGTCTGTTAAGATTTTTCTATTTCTTCCTGTTCAGTTTTGGAAAGTTTATACTTTCTAAGAATTTGTCCATTTCTATCAAGTTGTCCCATTTTATTGACATATAGTTTCTAATAGTAGTCTCTTATGATCCTTTGTATTTCGTGTTGTCTGTTTCACATTGTCCCAGAGCCCTGAGATTGTTCTCATTTCTTTTAATTCTTTTTTTCTTTTTGCCTCTCATGCTTCATTTTTTCAACCATTTTATCTTCTACCTCACTTATCCTAAATTCTTGCATCCATTATTCTACCATTGGTTCCATCCAGAGTGTTTTTGAATCTCATTTATTGCATTATTCATGTATATATAACTCTTTATATAGAGGGAGGAAGGAGATAGAGGTGAACAGAGGAGAAAAAGCGGGAGTCAAAAGGATAGAGATAGATCTAGGCAGTACTCTGTCCCCATAAGTGTTCTCCACAGCCTGGAACAACACACAGAGATTCAGAGTTGGGTAGAGAAGATAAGGGGGAAGGGAGGAGATAGAGTTGACCTGGGGGAAAAAAAAGGAGAATAAAAGGGGGAGAGAATAATCAAGCCAGTAATACAACTTGTACGTAAAAATGGGTATTGGAATATTGGATTTCTAAATGTATACAAATTGGAGAAGGAATGGCAACCCACTCCAGTGTTCTTGCCTGGAGAATCCCAGGGAGGGGAGCCTGTGGCTCGCCGTCTATGGGTTGCACAGAGTCGGACATGACTGAAGCGACTTAGCAGCAGCCAGCAGCAAATGTACAAATTTGATAAACAAATACAAAAGCAAGATTAAAATCTAGAGTAGAGGTTAGACTTTCAAAAATACAACATATAAAAAAACAAAGCAAACACACAACAAAATCACAAAAAGGTATAAGAAACATATATGAAATTTTCTTTAAAAATAGGGTCTTTTTTTGCAAGGTATAGTAGGTTATAAAAATGAAAATTAAAGAGTTAATAGAGGACTTAAAGAAAAAGAAAAAATTAAAAAATTTAAAAAAATAATAATGGTAAAATATATCTAGGAAGCTTCTCTGGGAGCTGTTGTGGGCAGTTGGGGTCAAGTTCAGTTTCAGATAGTTTCCTTGTTCCAGCTTATATTCTCAAGACTATAGGCCGCTTCCAATGTAGTCGATGTCAACTACAGGGATTTAAATCTGTTTCACCTGTCACTTCCAAAGAAGTTCCCTCTGTTTATTTGGCTTCTTGTTTGTAGGTCTCTTCAGTGTCTAATTTCCGCCCCTGACATCAAGGGGGCGAAGGTGGTCTCTGTTAGCGCTATTTGCTCAGTCCTGCTGTGGGGAGGGAGGAACACTGCAAACAAATATCACTGGTGTGTGTGGGGAGTGCTCGCAGTGTCTTGGCCACACTGGGTTGCCCCGCTCACATGGTGTGTGCTTTCCCAGTCTACACTGCTCAGGTTCCAGGTTGCTCTGCAAGGAGCGGGCGCCTGTGTTGCGTGCACTTCCCAGGTCTAAGCCGCTCAGGTTCAGGTTCTCCACAAAGGCACAGGACTTCGGTTGGCCTGCGTTGTGGCCCTTCCCAGGTCCAAGCAAGCTCAGGCAACCAGGTGCTTGGCGAGCTCACTCTCCTCAGGCAGGTGAGTGCATCTTATCACCTCCCGTCCCAGCCGCTCAGTTTCCTGGGTGCAGCAAGGTGTGCCTATCTCCAGTGTGCCATGTGTCTCTTCTGGGAAGCTGATCTCTGCGCTGCGACGCCTCCCGGCTGATATCAACCTTCCAGGAATCCCAGGAAGTCTTGGTTAGAAACTGGAAGCCTGTTCACAGTTTGGTAGGGAATGCCATCTCTGGGCGAGTTTGCCCCTTTCCGGGCTCTGGGCTGCCAGCCGGCCTGCCCCCTGCCTCCTGGCGGGGATGGGCCGGTCCACCAGCCTGCTAGCTCTCCTGTGGTATTCTTTCAGTCCTATTGTCTGTAAGCGGCCGGCAGTGCCTTAGTTAGGCTTTTACGGGAAAGTTTTGGTTCTCTCTCTCTTTTTTTTTCCTCTCTCTCTGAGAGTTTGGGTTGCTATCTCACGTTCGCTCCCTTAGATTGTCTTGTGTGCATTCAGGCCTGTCCTTACCTCTAGAATGCAGCACGCGTGCCTCCTGTTGAGCCCCTGCTTGGCTAGTGCCGGACACGAGCGTCTAGCTACTTCTCTGGCGGAGTTACTGTTAGGAACATATTCTGTGGGTTTTATTTAGTTAAGTTAGTTTTCCTCCCAGTTATGTTGCCCTCTGAGATTCAAAACTCCCCACAGACCCAATAGTGAGAGGGTTTCCTGGTGTTTGGAAATTCTCTTTTACGACTCCTCCCAGGATGGGTGTCCATCCCTAACTCTTCGTCTCTCTTTTTATCTTCTATTTTTGTCTACACTCCTTTCGAAGACAATGGATCCTTCTGGTGCTGGTGTCCTCTACCAGTGTTCAAGTTTGTTTGTGAATTGCTCAGCGTTCAAATGTTCTTTCAATGAATTTGTTGGGGGAGAAAGTGTCTCCCTGTCCTATTCCTCCACCATCTTAGACCAATCCTCTAGTGCCAGGAGCCACCACAGGAGATCCCACCCATGACAAGGTCATGTGGGAAGAGAACTGTTAAGCAAGGCTTCAGGACTCAACGGCTCCCCAGGCTTCTCGAGCATTCTAAGCCAAAACCAGAAATCTGTCTGTTTACTATTTCATGACTTTCACCAACTCCTCGACATTAACAGGAGGCTATTCCTGACCACCTTTCTCCTGGAAAAAATTAACTTAAGGCTATAGCTAATAAGTTCCTGGACAGAGAAAAAATATTTCCAATCAAAATCCCTCTGTTAGCATTTTAGCTTGCTTGGCAGGTATAATAGAATCTTGCAGCTACGCATATGATTATTTACATCTCCCAAACTGTGAGAGGCATGGAAAGCCTAAAACATAGAGCTTCAAAGAGTTAAAAGTTATTAGAGTAGTGCTAGGCATAGGATTTCATTATTGGGCCAATGCTTGTTGCTAAGTTCCATATCTCTTATCCACTGTGCACCTGGGAGTGCATTAGTTAACATAGTTTGAAAGTAAGAAAACAAGTGTAGCCTTAAAATTAACACGTCAGACTTTTGAGTAATTGGTTCTTTCTTGTACTACTGCACCTTTGCTTTCGTGAAAATGTAAATCTGTTTGATACTTTCTAGGCTGACATAGATTAAAAATATAAGGAAAAACATTTCAAGGGAAAATAAGTTTTCTGGTTGAACACCTTTATCAAAAGAGGGTCATAAAATGTTCACAGGCCTCCAAGGCCAGAAGATAATGTATGCAATATTGTTTTGGGGAAAGGTTTGCAGAAATAATCCTGGTTTCAATAAAGACAAAACAGATGTAATGTTTGGGCTGACTCTGTATGACTTTGCATCTTTCCTTTCCATCTATGTATAAGCAAGGTATACAAGTACTTTTAAAAAATAAAGACTATTGGCCTCGCTTGAAAAAGCTTGGTCACCCGTGTTTTTCTTTTTTCTCTTTTTTCTGTCTTATTTTCTTTTTCAGGCTGATCCCTTGGAGCATAGAAGCTATTCTGCGTTCACTTATCTGCCTGGGTTTCTAAGACCTGAACAGGAGGACGTTCTGCGTCTTCACTCCCTCAGGAGACCAGGAAGGCACCTGTGGCCTCCGTGAACAGGGCAAACTTCTGTCTCAAAGTTTTTATTGGCTTTCTATGTAAACCAGGAATATCAGCCTCTTTTCTCCTCTATTTTCTTATCTACAATATTGTTTCCTTATCTCTCTCTAAATCATCCGCTGACGCCGTTTTTCCTTCAGGTTCCTCTGGATCCTGCAGGGGCTGGACCCCGCACTCTAGCTTTATTAACAGCAGTGCTTCCTAGGCCCTCTTGACCTCGCACTCCAGAATGTCTGTCTCTGGTGGACTGAACACACCATCAAAAAATCCGGTTCATTAGGATCTTTTTCGTACAGTTCTTCCATGTATTCTTTCCATCTCTTCTTGATCTCTTCAGAGTTTACTAGGTCTCTGCCATTACTGTCGCATTACTGTGCCCATCTTTTCCTGAAATGTTTCCTTGACATTTTTGATTTTCATGAAAAGATCTCTAATTCTTATTTTCATGAAGAGATCTCCTAGTCTTTCTCTCTGTTATTTTCTTCTTGTTTTATACACTGTTCATCAAGAAAGGCCGTCTTGTGTCTCTTTGATCTTCTTTGGAACTCTGTGTTTAGTTGGATGTACCTTTCCCTTTCTCCCTTGGCTTTCTCTTCTCTTTTTTCTTCAGATCTTTCAAAGCCTCCTGAGATAACCCTTTTGCCTTCTTGCTTTTCTTTTTCTTTGGACAGCTTTTTTTGCTGCTGTCCATACAGTGTTATGGAACTCCATCCATAGTTTTCAGGCACACTGTTAACTAGATCTAATCCCTTGAATATTTGTTACTCCACTGCATATTCATAGGGATTGGATTTCACAGCTACCTGGCAGTCTAGTGGTTTTCCCAGCTTTGTTAGTTTAAGCCTGAATTTTGCTATGGAGAAGCTGATGACAGATCCACAGTCAGTTCAGGTCTTGTTTTTCCTGACTGCATACAACTTCTCCATCTTTGGCTACAATTTGGATACCAATTTGACTTTGGTGTTGACCAGTTGGTGATGTCCATGGTGTAAAGTCGTCTCTTGTACTGTACAGAAGGGGTATGTGCTATGACAAGTGCATTGTCTTGGCAGAATTTAGTTAGCGTTTGCCCTGCTTCATTTTCTTCTCAATGCCAAACTTGCCTGTTACTCCAGGTTATCTTTTGACTTCTTATTTTGGCATACCAATCCCACTGACGAATAGAACATCTATTTTTGATTTTAATTCTAAGAGGTTTTCTATGTCTTCATAGGATTGATCAGCTTTGGGTTCTTCAGCATCTGTGGTAGGGGCAGTTCAGTTCAGTCGCTCAGTCGTGTCTGACCCTTTGCGACCCGCCATGAATCACACGCCAGGCCTCCCTGTCCATCACCAACTCCCGTAGGGGCATGGACTTGAATTACTGTGTTTTGTAATAGCTTGCCTTGGAAACAGCCTAAGATCTCTCCATCATTTTGGAGGCTTCACCCAAGTAGTTCTTATTGGGAATCTTTTGTTGATTATGAGGGCTATTTCATTTCTTCTATGGGATTCTTGCGCACCATAGTCAATATAATGGTCATCTGAATTAAATTCACCACCATTCCTGTCCAGTTTAGTTCACTGTTACCCAGGATGTTGATAGATTATTCTCACTGCCGTTCGAGTGAGTATAAAGATGAAGAAAGCTAAAAGTTAATATAGATATGGAAAGTCCTATTTAGTTACTAAGAAAATAAAATTTAAAATATAGCATTAGAGCAAACCAAATACTACACTGAGAACATTCATTTATAAATGAAAACAGTAAAGATAAAAAGGACAAAAATTTGAAGTTTTGAAAAAGCAAAATACAATGGCAGTCATAAATTTGATCATCTAAATAATGATGCAATAGATGAATTGAACAATCTAATCAAAAGCAAACATTTTAGACTCAATAAAAATCAAAGATCCAACTATAGCTATGTATGGGAGAGATAATTTAGAGTCAAAGATATAGATTTTAAGTGAAATGACTGAAAACTATATATCAGGCGCCAACATTAACCAAACAGATAATTGGCTGTACTGTACTAATGTCAACCAAAAATGATTTTTTAAAAACTGTTACTAGGGATAAAGGACATTTACAATGATAAACAGGGGAGTCTATTAGAAAGACACTTAACAAGACAACTGAAAAATGCTGGAGGAAAAAACTGATAGAAATGAAGAGAGAAATAGGCAATTCAAAATAAATTGCTAGACTTTACTGATTCACTTTCAATAAGGGATAGAAAGTCTAGGCAGAAGATTAACTATGAAGTAGTTACAGTGTGTTAATGCTGGGCTTCCCTGGTGGCTCAGAGATTAAAGCGTCTGCCTGCAATGCAGGAAACGCCGGGTCAATCCCTGGGTCAGGAAGATCCCCTGGAGAAGGAAATGGCAACCCACTCCAGTATTCTTGCCTCGGAAATCCATGGACACAGGAGCCTAGTGGCCTACAGTCCATGGGGTGGACATGACTGAGCAACTTCACTTTCACTTTCAGAGAACTTGAATGATAATATAAACCAACTGAACCTAACAGATATGTATAGAGCAATTTATCCAATACAGGATATGCATTCTTCTTAAGAGTGCAAGGAACATTCTCCAGGATCCCCTATATGCTAGGACATAAGACAAATCTAAATAAATTTTGAAGGGCTCAAACCACATCAAGTACATCCTCTGAATATAATGAAATTAGAAAAACAAAGCATTTTGAGAGACAGACTGATATGTGGATGTTAAGCAGCATACTCCTAAATAAGTCAACGGTCAAAGAAAGAATCACAAGTAGAAATGTACTTGATCCTTGAACAATGTGGGATTTAGGGGACCAACCTTTTCTGCAGTCGAAAATTCGTGTATAACTTATAGTCGGCCTCCATCTACGTGGTTCTTCCACACCCGCAATTTCACCTCTGCAGATTCAACCAGCTGCAGATGGTGTAGTGCTGTAGTATTACCATTGAAAAATAATCTTTGTATAAGTGGACCTGCACAGTTAATACTCCTGTTGTTCAAGGATCAACTTTACTTTGAGAAGAATGAAAGCAAAAACAAACCACACCTAAGGTAGGGGATGTAGCGAGCCAAACTCAAATAGCAGCCATAGTAAACAATAAATATTAGAGCAAAATAAATGAAAGAGAGATAGAAAAACCACAGAGGTACTCAACAAATGAAAATTTTGTTATTTAAAAAGGTAAAAAAATTGACACAACTTTAACAATATTGTTCAGGGAGGAAGAAGAATCAAATTACTAAAATTAGAAATGAAAAAGGAAATTACTACCAACTTTAGAGAAATAAATATAGTTGTAAAGGAATACCATGGCACTAAATAGAAAACTTAGATGAAATGAACAGTTTTCTAGAAATACACAAATGACTGAAAATGACTCAAGAAGAAAATGAAAATCTGAAGAGCAAAGGGATAGAATTAATCATTTTTAAACTTCTTGCCAACCTACCTCACAAAGCTCACTCCCTCATTCCCTGCACCCTATCTAGACCTAGATAGCTCTCTGGTGAATTCTACTGAATATTTAAACCAAAAAGTCATGCCAATTCACACACATGGATTGTAAATGTATTTTATAGAATTGGAAAGGAAATCTCACAGCTCATTCTATGAGGCAGTATTACTCAGATGCAAAACTAGAGGCCAATTATTTTGTAGAGTGCTCCTGAATTTTGGTTCATCCAGTACTTGCTAATGATGAACTTCAGTTTTGCATCTTTGACAGAAAATGACAGAAATGATGCTGTGTTCATATCATCTCTTTTATTATCAGGTGTTCATGATTTAATGTGTCCAATATTGATAATATTAATTGTATCACTTGATTAAAGTGGTTGCTGTCAAGCTTCTCCACTGTCAAGTTACTCTCCCCTATTCTGTAATTAAAACCTTTTTTTGTGTATTGTAAATTACAGAAATATTTTCTTTTTCAATAGATGGGGAAACAGTGGAAACAGTGGCTGACTTTATTTTTCTGGGCTCCAAAATCACTGCAGATGGTGATTGCAGCCATGAAATAAAAAGCGCTTACTCCTTGGAAGGAAAGTTATGACCACCTAGAAAGCATATAAAAAGCAGAGACATTACTTTGCCAACAAAGGTCCGTCTAGTGAAGGCTATGGTTTTTCCAGTGGTCATGTATGGATGTGAGAGTTGGACTATAGAGAAAGTTCAGTGCTGAAGAATTGATGCTTTTGAACTGTGGTGTTGGAGTAGACTCTTGAGAGTCCCTTGGACTGCAAGGAGTCTAGCCAGTCCATCCTAAAGGAGATCCGTCCTGGGTGTTCATTGGAAGGACTGATGCTGAAGCTGAAACTCCAGTACTTTGGCCACCTGATGTGAAGAGCTGACTCATTTGAAAAGACCCTGATGCTGGGAGGGATTGGGGCAGGAGGAGAAGTGGACGACAGAGGATGAGATGATTGGAACATGGGTTTGGGTAGACTCCGGAGTTGGTGATGGACAGGGAGGCCTGGCGTGCTGTGGTTCATGGGGTCACAAAGAGTCAGACATGACTGAGCATCTGAACTGAACTGAAACTTTAGATTTATTAATTTATTTATATCTATTTAATTAATAGTCTATTATTTTACTAAATGAATCATAATCTGTCTCTATCATTATTTATTTTGAAGTTCATATTGTTCCAACCTTGGCCAGTGGGAACCTCCTTAAGCTGGTCTCTGTCCTTTTGACATCTCCCCATCATTCTTTGAATAATTTGATGTTTAGTATGAGGTTCATGGGTTCTCAAGCAAAGATATAGAAGTTGTTTGCCATTCCCTTCTCCAGTGGACCACGTTTGGTCAGAACTCTCCACCATGACCAGTCCATCTTGGGTGGCCCTACAAGGCACGGCTCATTGTTTTACTGAGTTAGACAAGGCTGTGGTCCATGTCCTGCAATGCGGGAGACCTGGGTTCAATCCCTGGGTCGAGAAGATCCCTGGAAAAGGAAATAGCAACTCACTCCAGTATTCTTGCCTGGAGAATCCATGAACAGAGAAGCCTGGTGGGCCACAGTCCACGGGGTCACAAAGAATGATCAGATTGGTGAGTTTTCTGTGATTGTCGTTTTCAGTCTGTCTGCCCTCTGATGGAGAAGGGTAAGAGGCCTATGGAAACTTCCTGATGGGAGAGACTGATTGAGGGGGAAACTGGGTCTTGTTCTGATAGGCAGGGCATGCTCAGTAAATCTATAATCCAATTTTCTGTTGATGGTTGGGGCTGTGTTCTCTCCCTGTTATTACCTGGGCCAAACTATGATGGAGGTAATAAAGATAATGGGTACCTCCTTCAAAGGGTCCCATCCATGCACTGCTACACTCAGTGCCCCCAACCCTGAAGCAGGGCACCGCCAACCCGCCCCCTCCACCAGAGACTCCTGGACACTCAAGGACAAGTCTGGGTCAGTCTCTTGTGGGGTCACTGCTCCTTTCTGTTGGGTCCTGGCATGCAAC